>NW_022437050.1:4817630-5010726 GCF_009761245.1 Sapajus apella | reverse complement strand
ATCATAGATAAGTAGCGGACAGTCTGATATCCACTGTGACTCCTGAACATTGCAGATTTGTTACCCACTGGTCACTCCTAGGGAGCAGCAAGACACACAGGCTTGGGCAGCTTCCTTAACCCCTTGGAACCTTCTTTTTCTCATTTGTTAAATGCAACTATTAACTCTAACCACAGAGGCACAGAGGTAGGAGAAAACAAAGCCTCCTTGAAGAAACAGAAATTAACTCACGGTACCAGGAAAGTAGAGTTGAAGTTGGGATGCAAGGCCAGATCATGTTGGGCTTTATAGACAATGGCCTACATTCACTACTACATACGGTTGTGCAAGCTGCCTACTGCACAACTCCAGAGGGTGCTACTGCATAGGCTACAATGAATTTGGAAGTGTTTCTTCCTACTTTACATTTTGGACAATGTTGTATAAAATTGGTGCTAATTCTTCTTTAAGTGCTTGGTAGTATTCTCTAGTGAAACTATCCGGAGCTGCAGATTTCTTTTTTGGATGTCTATTATTAATTTTAGATCTTTCCTCTTCTAATGGAAACATTTAGTGTTAAAAATTCCCTCGCTGAACTGCTTTAACTGTATCTCACATATTTTGCTATGTTGCATTTTTATTCAGCTCTATTTTTTATTTCCTTTGAGACTTTCTGTTTGACACATGGATTATTTAGACGCATGTTATTTAATTTCCAAGTGTTTGGAGATTTTCCTGTTACCTTTCTATTACTGATTTATAGTTTGGGTTCACTGTGGGTTGGAGAACATACTTGGTATCACTTAAACTCTTCAGTTTGTTGAGGTTTGGCCAGGCGCCGTGGCTCACGTCTATAACCCCAGCACTTTGGGAGGCTGAGGTGGGTGGATCAGGAGATTAGGAATTCGAGAGCAGCCTGACCAACACACTGAAATCCTGTTTCTACTGAAAATACAAAAACTAGCTGGGCATGGTGGTGGGTGCCTGTAATCCCAGTGACTCAGGAGGCTGAGGCAGGAGAATCGCTTGAACCCAGGAGGCGGAGGTTGCAGTGAGCCAAGATTGTGCCACTGCACTCCAACCTGGGCAACAGAGCAAGACTCCATCTCAAAAAAAAATTGTTGAGGTTTGTTCTGTGACACAGGTCAGGATATGGCCTATTTTGGTGGGTTCTGTATTTGTGTTTGAAAACGTGTATTCTGTTGTTGGGTGGAATGTTCTATACATGCCAATTAGATTCAATTGGTTGCTTGTGTTGTTCAGTTCTCCCGTAATCTTGCCTATTTTCTATCTCTTGGGTCTGTCAATTGTTGAGAGTGCAGTAGTTGAAGTTCCTGACTATAATCGTGTATTTATCGCTGCAACTTCTACCTCCTGGGTTCAAGCGATTCTCCTGCTTCAGCCTCCTGAGTAGCTGGAAATACAGGTGTGTGCTACCACACCCAGCTAATTTTTTGTATTTTTAGGAGAGATGGGGTTTCACCATGTTGGCCAGGATGGTCTCAATCTCCTGACCTTGTGATCCTCCTGCCTGGGCCTCCCAAAGTGCTGGGATTACAGGCGTGAGCTGCTGCACCCGGCCTAATTAGGTCTCTTCTCTTGAAGAGACCTAATATTTGTATTTTTTGAAGGGTTTTACCATGTTGGCCAGGCTGGTCTTGAACTCCTGACTTCGTGATCTGCCTGCCTCAGCCTCCCACAGTGCTGGGATTACAGGCATGAGCCACCACGCCTGGCCGAAGTGTAAAAACTTCTGTCTGTGTCTCTCAACTTTTCTCAGTCTAAAAACACAACTTGACCTCTTCTGCCATCCATGTTAGACCCTACATCAGCTGGTATTATAATTTTTGCTTTGACCACCAAATATAATTTTAAAATTTTATGAGGAGAAGAATAGTTTATTAAATATGCCATGATTGTTACCCATTCAATTGTTCTTCCTTCTTTTCTGAAGTTCCAAGCCTTTTTCTATTACCATTTCTTCCTGTTGGGAAAACTCCTTTTACCAATTCTTTAAGGGTAGGTCTGCTGGTGAAAAATTGTCATAGTTTTCCTTTGTTGGAGAATTTTTTTTTGAGACACAGTTTTGCTCTATTGCTCGGGCTGGAGTGCAATAATTGAGTGTCCAGTGTATAATCACAGATCACTGCTGCCTTGAAGTCCTGGGCTCAAGTGACCCTCACACCTCAGCCTCCCAAGCATCTGGAACTATAGGTGCCTGACTCCACATCTGGCTAATTTTAAAAATTTTTATAGAGGTGGGATCTTGCTATGTTGCTCAGGCTGACCTCCAACTCCTGGCCTCAAGAGATTCTCCTGCCTTGGCCTCCCAAAGTACTGAAATTATAAGCATGAGCCACCATGCTTGGCCATTGTTTGAGAATTTTCTTTTTTCTCCTCATTCCTGAAGGACATTTTTGTTGGGTATGGAATTCAGGAATGACAGTTCTCCTCTTTCAGTTCTCCTCTTTGAAAAATGAGCTGTTTTCCTCTCACTTCCATGGTTTCTGATGAGAAATTTGTTCTTATTTGCATAAGGGTTTCCTCTGTTGGTAACACATCATTCTTTCTGGTTTTCTTCAAGAAGTTTTTCTTTGTCTATAGTTTTCAGGAGTTTGGTTATAATCTGTCTCTGTGTGATTTTTTTGGGGGGGCTTATCCCTTTTGTGATTTGCTCAGCTTATGAAATCCATAGGTTTATGTCTTTTGATACATGTGGGGAATTTTTAGTCATTGGTTCTTCGAATATTTTTTCAACCCCTTCTGCTTCTCCTCTATTTCTGGGACACTGACAACATGAATTTTGAATCTTTTGTGTCACCCTACAGATCTGTGAAGGTTTGTTCATTTTCCTTCAGTCTGTTTTCTCTCTGTGTTTCAGATTGGGTAATATCTATTGTTCTATCATCAAGTTCACGGATTTTTCACTCTGTCATATACATTCTGCTACTGAGCCTCTCCAGTGAGTTTTAAAATGTTGTTTGTTGTAGTTTTCAGTTATATAATTTCCACTTTTAAAAATATCTTCTATTTGATAAGGTTTTCTATACTATCTTGTCTACACTGTAAATCTCCGATTCTTAACTACTTAAAATATATTTTTCTTAATTGTTTCATTGTTATTATTGTTATTATTTTTGAGATGGAATCCCTCTCTGTTGCCCAGACTGGAGTGCAGTAGTGTGATCTGGGCTCACTGCAACCTCTGCCTCCCAGGTTTAAGTGATCCTCCCACCTCAGCCTCCCAGGCAACTTGGATTACAAGTGTGCACCACTATGCCTGGCTAATTTTTGTATTTTTAGTAGAGCTAGGGTTTCACCATGTTGGCCAGTCTGATCTTGAACTTCTGACCTCAAGTTATCTGCCACCTTGACCTCTCAAAGCGCTGGGATTATAGGCGTGGGCCACTGTGCCTGGTCTTGCTTCATTTTTTTTTTTCATTTGTTTGATGGGCATTTGTAACAGCTTGTCATAGCTTTTTAATGACAGCATCTTTAAAACCAGATAATTTCAACATCTGATTCATGTTAGCGTTGACAACTACAGATGACCTTTTCTTATTCTTATTGTGATTTTCCTGGTTCTTGGGATAATAAATAACTTAAAAATTTTTACCCTGGAAATTTTGTCTGTTATATTAAGAAGCACTGGATTCTATTTGAATTTTCTATTTTAGTAGACAGTCAACGGCTTTAGATTTAGCCTACTTTGTGGCTACATTGCCCAGTGACAATTTAGTTTTCAGAGTCCATGCTATTTTGGCCTGCTTGGCTCATCTGCTGCTATGGGGGCTCCCACTGATCTCTGCTGGTGCCACATGTGGGAGTGGAAGGCACTTTCCCCGGTTGAGTTACCTGGCACCTCTCTATGGGTGAAGGAGCTCTCTGGCCCAGTAGGGGTGAAGGGCACCCCTCCAGCTCATCTTTTGTTGTTGACAGGCTCCCAACCCTGCTGGGGCCATTGGCACATAAGCTATCTTTATGTGTAGGAAGAGAATGTGCAGGGACAGATGATAATTTCTTGACTGGACCATTTGGTGTCATAAGTGGGAGAAGGGGGCCCTCCATTGGGATAAAGATCACTTCCCAGGCTGGGTGGCTTCTTGTAGGTGGGATCCCCCTGCTGGTGCTAGGATGACTTCTTTTATTTATTTATTTATTTATTTATTTATTTATTTTGAGATGGAGTTTTGCTCAGTTGCCCAGGCTGGAGTGTAGTGGTGTGATCTTGGCTCACTGAAACCTCTACCTCGGATGTTCAAGTGACTCTTCTGGTTCAGCCTCCAGAGTAGCTGGGATTACAGGTGCCCACCACCATGCCTGGCTAATTTTTTTGTATTTTTATTAGAGACGGGGTTTCACCATGTTGGCTAGGCTGGTCTCAAATGCCTGACCTCAGGTGATCCTCCCTTCTTGGCCTTCTGTAGTGCTGGGATTACAAGTATGAGCCTCCACAACCGGCCAGGACTTCCTTTTGATCCAGGGGAGGAAATGTGTCTACTTAGTTGATCTTCTGCCATTGTGTTGGGGCTTAGGGGATACATCAGGTCTGAATTGCCATCTGTCGTTGGGCAGGGCATTGTGAGATGTGGGGACACTCGCTTTGTTCCTTCAGTCCTGAGATCCCTAGGCTGTCTTCCTTCCTCTTTCCACTTTCCAGAGTCCACTTATAGACTGCTATTTTATGTCTGGGACTTAGTTGTGTTTTGTGGGAAGGAGAGGGAGAGTTGAGTCTGCACCATCTTCTCTGAATTGCAAATCTCCTATTCTCAACTACTTAAAAATGTCTTAGGCAAGGCACAGTGGGTCATGCCTGTAATTCCAGCACTTTGGGAGGCCGAGGTGGGCTGACTGCTTAAGCCCAGGAGTTGGAGACCAGCCTGAGCAACATGGCAAAACCCTGTCACTACAAAAAAAAAAAATACAAAAATTAGCCAGTTATGATGGCACACACCTGTAGTCCCATTTACTCAGGAGGCTGAGGCAGGAGAATAACCTGAACCCAGTAGGCAGAGGCTGTAGTGAGCTGAGATCACACCACTGCACTTCAGCATGAGCGACAGAATGAGACTCCATCTCTAAAAGAAAAAGAAAATTAGCCATGCATGGTGGCACACGCCTGTAATCCCAGCTACTCAGGAGGCTGAGGTGGGACCATCACTTGAACCTGAGAGGTGGAGGTTGCAGTGAGCTGACATTGCACCACTGTACTCCAGCCTGGGTGACAGACTGAGACCCTGCCTCAAAACAAAATGAAAAAAAATATCGAGATTGAGGCAGGAGGATGGCTTAAAACCAGGAGTTTGAGACCAGCCTGGACAACATAGTGAGACCCCATCTCTACAAAAACTTAAAACACTTAGCCAGGCATGGTGGTGCATGCCTGTAGGCCTACCTGCTTGGGAGGCTGGGGCTGCAGGATGGCTTGAGCCTTGAGGCTGCAGGGAGCTATGGTCGTATCACTGCACTCCAGCCTGGGCAACAGAGTGAGGCTACCTGTAAAAAACAACAACAAAACTTTGTCTTCATCTATTTCATTGTTTGCTCTTTTTCTTTCTTCGTGAAACACCTGCTCAGCTTCCCTTGCTGTCTGTTCTCTTGTGTCTTCCCTGTAATTTGCCCTTTGTTTCTCAAACGATTTCCAATTTTTTCTCTGAGCACTGTCAATTTCTTTTTCATAATCTCTGAGCTCTTATATTTCATGTTTGTGTTGTTCTTTCAAAAATTCAATTATTTTCTTAATTTGTTTTAGCTCATGTTGAAATACTGGGTCTCGGCTTTCATCTGTGACACGCTTCATTTGCCTGGGATGTTCTCTCGTCTGCTGGAAAGTTAAGTTGCTCTTCCGTATCCTTTTTCTTATGGCACCTTTGTGTGAAGGTCAAGCCTATTCCTTTGCTGTTATTCATTGTCGAATGGGATGTTTTTTTCTGGAAAATGACCAGAGATTCCGCTAGAGGAAGGAGTGGGCAAAAGTAGCCCTCCGAAGATGCTTTGTGTCTCAAGGACTCCCTCCTCTGTTATTACCACAAAGGGTTCCAAATAGAGCCTCTTGAGGCAGCGTCCTCTCTAGCTTCTGGAGCCGGTCCTGGTGCAGGAGGGCTTCTGTATCCACCCATGTTTTAATTTGGATTCTCAACAGCTCTTGCCTTCTAAGTAGGGAGAACAGTTGTCCTGGTTTGCCAGTGACTGCCTTGTTACTTTTTTTTCTTTTCTTTTTTTTTGAGATGGACTTTCACTTTGTTGCCCAGGCTGGAGTGCAATGGTGCGCTCGGCTCACTGCAGTCTCTGCCTCCTGGGTTCAAGCAATCTCCTGCCTCAGCCTCCTGAGTAGCTGGGATTACAGCCGACCACCACCATGCATGGATAAGTTTGTATTTTTAGCAGAGACAGGGTTTTGTCATGTTGGCCAGGCTGGTCTTGAACTCCTGGCCTCAGGTGATCTGGTTGCCTTGGCCTCCCAAAGTGCTGGGATTGCAGGCGTGAGCCACTGTGCCTGGCATCGTCCCTCTTTTTATAAGGTCACCAGTCACATTGAATTAGAACCCACCCTCCTCCCATGCGACCTCACCTTACTAATTACATCTGCAAAGAACCTATTTCCAAATACGGTCATCTTCTCAGGTTATGAACATTTGGAGGGATGTGATTTAACCCATAACACCTTGCCCCTTCCCTGAGACATATAGTGAGGAGCACAGTAAGAGAGAAAACCAATGACTAATATCAGAATCTTATTACATCCAGAGGTGTCTCCAAAATACACTCATGACTACTCCATAAATAGAGACGCTACCCCATGCATATATACAACGACTCTGTACCTACAAAAATTAAAAAAAATTTAAAATACGCCCATGACAAAAGTGTGTCTTGAATTCCTTTTAAAATAAGAGGGAAAACACCTTTTTTAGACTTCACTTTCTTCCCTACCAACTGATTTGTCACCTTTTTTCTACAGAAAAAGTCCTTGAAATCATTGTCTCATGATGCCTTACATAGCCTAGGCAACATAGCGAGACCCCATCTCTACAAAAAAATAGCAAAATTAACCTGGCAGGATGGTGGGCACCTGTAGTTCCAGCTACTTGGGAGTCTGAGGTGGGAGAATCTCTTGAGCCCAGGAGGCTGAGGATGCAGTGAGCTATGATTGTGCCACTGCACTCCAGATTGAGATCTCATCTCTTAAAAAAAAAAAAAAAGGCACCAACCTCCAAAAAAACCAGGTTTAGCTAAACTAAACCAAACCAAAAACCCAAACAAAGCAAATTTCTCTAAATCGCACCTTGATAGCATAACCTTCCTTGTACATATGCATGTTAAGGTATGTCTGTTTTACTTTAGCCAGTTTTCACAGCTGAATAATCTCATACATAAACACTTTCCAGATGGTTCTGTTTATATAAAATTCAAAATGCTAAACTATAAAGTCAGTTGCATAGATTCAAGAATACTGCCAGTCACCTGAGATAATTGCAAGTGTACCCACTGGGTAACTCCTTCACCTTCTGTTACAAACAATTCATACTCAAGGCAAAGACTTTGAAAAAAAACCCCAGAGTAAACACAAAAATTCAACATCTCTCTTATCTCCTGCTACCCAGGAATAACCACTCCTAATATTTTGAAAATTAACTTACAGTTTTAAATGTATGTGTACACCCATAAATTATACATACTGCAAATTATTGATGAATAGTTACCAAATTCTATATATTTATAAAATTATATATTTGTATAAGATGACAAGACACACATATTTACAAAATTAATGGTGCATTCAGTGGGATATTTTGATGTCTGCTATATATTTTTTCACTCTGCAATATTTTATGAATCTTTTCTTATGAATAGATGCTCTTCTTCAACATCAATTTCTAATTTTTTTATAGCTGCACCTATTGCATGAATTGCCCTTTTTTTTCTTGTAAAGGAAAAATTTCATGTGCATTTTTTTGTTTGTTTGTTTTAGGTGGAGTTTCGCTCTTTTCACCCAGGCTGGGAGTGCAATGGTGTGATCTCAGCTCACTGCAACCTCCGCCTCCCGGGTTGAAGTGATTATCTTGCCTCAGCCTCCTGAGTAGTTGGGATTACAGGCACGCCATCATGCCCAGCAAATTTTTGTATTTTTAGTAGAGACAGGGTTTCACCATGTTGGCCAGGCTGGTCTTGAACTCTTGAGCTCAGGCGATCCACCTGCCTCGGTCTCACAAAGTGCTGGGATTACAGGTGTGAGCCACTGTGCCCAGCTTCATGTGCATTCTTTATGTCCTTGGGCTTGTTTCCAATTCCTATCTCATTTAGTTCTTTTTTTTTTTTTTTTTTTTTTTGAGGCAGAGTCTAACTCTGTCACCCAGGCTGAAGTGCAGTGGCATGGTGAGAACTCACTGCAACCTCAACCTCCCAGGCTTAAATGATCCTCTCACCTCACCTTCTGAGTAGCTGGGGCTACAGGTGTGCACCATCATGCCTGGCTAATTTTTTAATTTTTGTAGAGATGGGATTTTACTATGTTGTTCAGGTGTGTGTCAAACTCCTGGACTCAAACCATCCTCCCTGCTGTACCTCCCAAAATGCTGGATTACAGATGTGAGCCACTGCCCTGACATCCTATCTCATCTGGTTCTCATATGACTGTTGAGACAGTCTTGTTACCACTTTGTAGGAAATACGGCTAACAGAGGCTCCGAGAGGCTGCTTCTTGTACGTGGAGTTAGAATCCATACTCAGGTCCTTTGCCCAACACGTTCTTTTACTATATCCCAGCTGCCATGAACTCACAAATAAATGGAAATTCTCTGAAAGTTATCTTTAAGGCTATTTTCACTTCTAAAATGATATTTTAATAAGTTTGAAGAGTCTGAGAAATCTCTTCAGACTTTCAGGCACAGGTTATATGCAAATGATGCTGGAAAGCACTACATAAGGAACCACTTCATGTGCTGTAGTGATTTAAAGTGTGGTTCTCAAGCTTTGTTCTTGGAGCCTGGGGTGCTACAGGTGCACCCTGGTGCAAGAATTCCCTGTATTGGCCTGGCAGAGCCGGGAACTTTTTGTCTGTTGGGGAGGTGGTTGTCTTGTTTTAAAATTATTGTTATTATTGTGGTTGTTATTAACATTAAATTCACGTAACATAAAATCAGTCATTTTTTTAATTTTTTTAAAGATGGGTTTCACCATGTTGGTCAGGCTGGTCTTGAACTCCCGACCTCAGGTGATCCTCCCACCTTGGCCTCCAAAGTGCTTGGATTACAGCATGAGCCACCACGCCCGGCTACAATTAGTCATTTTAAGTTGAACAGTTCAGTGGAACAACGTCTCACAATGCTGTGCAATGGCCACCTCTGTTAGTTCCGGTATGTTTTCATCACCCCAGAAGGAAAGCCCGTTCCCATGGCACTCTCTCCCCATTTCCCCTCTCTCCACCCCTGGCAATGCCATCTGCTTTCTGTCTCTATGGGCTCATCTCTTCTGGATGTGTTATTTAAACAGAAGCACAAAATTACTTTTTTTAAGAAGGGGTGACTGAGACAGGAGGATCACTTGAGGCCAGGAGTTTGAGACCAACTTGGGCAACATAGTGAGATCCCATCTCTACAAAATACACAAAGATTAGTGGGGCGTGGTGGCACACACCTGTGGTCCCTGCTACTTGGGAGGCTGAGATGGGAGGGTTGTTTGAGCCCAGGAGTGATAGACTGCAGTGAACTATGATTGCACCACTGCACTCCAGGCTTGGGGACAGAGTGAGGTTCTGTGTCAAAGGAAAAAGAGTGAAGCCATGTAGTGGCTCCATGGAGTCCCAATAGGTTCCAGATCCTGGCTTGGCCACGTCCCAACCCCCAAGGCAGCTTCCTGATTCATTACTTCACACTTTCCATGCCTGTGCTCCGAATTTATGCTCACCTGCACTCAGCTGATGTTTTTTTATTTTTATGTTTTGAGACGGAGTCTCACTCTGTCACTCAGGCTGGAGAACAGTGGCGTGATCTAGGCTCACTGCAACTTCCGCCTCCCTGATTCAAGCGATTCTCCTGCCTCAGCCTCCTGAGTAGCTGGGATTATAGGTGTGTGCCACCACGCCTGGCTAATTTTTGTATTTTTTGTTGAGACAGGGTTTCACCCTGTTGGTCAGGCTGGTCTTGAACTCCTGACCTCCGTGATTCACCCACTTTGGCCTCCCAAAGTGTTGGGATTACAGGCGTGAGCCACCTCGCACAGCAAGCTGATCGTTTTTTCTACTTAGCAGCTCAACTTCCTTGTGGCTTCTGCTTCTTCCCAACTGTGCTTATTGAGACTCCAACTCCACCTCCTGGCATCTGATCCCACCGTGATTTTATGTGGACAGTTTCTCCATTATTTCACACTGAGGCCCTGGAGATCAGGAGCCTATTTCATGCTGCTGTGGCTTGGGTGGCCCCCCGGTGGGTCAGCGGGTGCCAAAGTGACTGGGTCTGGTGGTCTGTAGGGGGCTCACTTCAGCGAGGGCTTCAGAGAGGGCAGTTTCTCCCCAGAGGGGCTGGTGACGTGGCAGGCACTGTGATTGGTTCTTATCCCCACGTTAGGGAGGGAACAGTTGAGAGAGGACGGACGTTGGACAGACAGACCTGAGGCACACAGCCAATGATTAAACCCTCCAAACTTCAGTTTCTTCTTCAGTAAAATGCAAATGATGTTCCTTCCCTTGCAGGGATCTTGTAAACATTAGAGATAATATGAGCAAACCAGCTGGGATGAGCAGGCAGTGTCAGTTATTATTTTAATATCGGGAAAGGAGAACATGATGTAAATAACTGTAATACTCCCTTATGGCTCCAGTCATGCCCAGAGATCATATTTCCACCTGCTCAGAGGGATTCAAAATGTTCCGTAGACCAAATTCTTTAACAAAGGAGATAGCTTTATGTGGCTGGTCAGAAGTCACCTCCCAAACTGTGTTGTTAAAGGAAGCAGAAGAAGATGCCAGACAGTGGGTGTGTGCCTGGTGGCCCACCAGCTGCGCAAAAGAGAGAAAGAAAGAAAATGTGGGCAGAGAGCTCATTTTATGAGGCCAGCATCATCCTGATACCAAAACCTGGGCAGAGACACAACAAAAAAAGAAAACTTTAGGTCAATATCCCTGATGAACATTGATGCGAAAATCCTTAATAAAATACTGGCAAACTGAATCCAGCAGCACATCAAAAAGCTTATCCACCACGATCAAGTTGGCTTCATCCCTGGGATGCAAAGCTGGTTCAACATGCACAAATAAATAAATGTAATCCATCACATAGACAGAACCAATGACAAAAACCACATGATTATCTCAATAAATGCAGAAAAGGCCTTCAATAAAATTCAGCATCACTTCATGTTAAAAGCTCTCAATAAACTATGTATTGATGGAACATATCTAAAAATAATAGGAGCTATTTATGACAAACCCACAGCCAATATTATACTGACTGGGGAAAAGCTGGAAGCATTCCCTTTGAAAACCAGCACAAGACAAGGATACCCTCTCTCACCATTCCTATTCAATGTAGTATTGGAAGTTCTGGCTAGGGCAATAAGGCAAGAGAAAGAAAGTAATTTCTTATGAAGCTATAGAAATAAAAAAATAAAGAAATAAAATAATGCAAATAGGAAGAGAGGAAGTCAAATTGTCTCTGCAGACGACATGATCCTATACTTAGAAAGCCCCATTGTCTCAGCCCCAAAACTCCCTAAACTGCTAAGCAACTTCAGTAAAGTCTCAGGATACAAAATCAATGTGCAAAGATCACAAGGATTCCTATAAACCAACAATAGACAAGCAAGGAGTCAAATCATGATTGAACTCCCATTCACAATTACTACAAAAAGAATAAAGTACCTAGGAATACAGCTAACAAGGGACATGAAAGACCTCTTCACGGAGAACTACAAACCACTGCTTGGGAAAATAAGAGAGGACACAAAGAAATGGAAAAACATTTCATCCTCATGTATAGAAAGAATCAATGTTGTGAAAATGGCCATGTTGCCCCAAGTAATTTATAGATTCAGTGATATTCCCATAAAACTACCATTAACATTCTTCACAGAATTAGAAAAAATTACTTTAAAATTCATATAGAACCAAAAAAGAGCTCACATGGCCAAGACAATCCTAAGCAAAAAGAACAAAGCTGAAGGCATCATGATACCTGACTCCAATTCAAACTACACTACAGGGCTGCAGTAACCAAAACAGCATGGTACTGGTACCAAAACAGACATATAGACCAATGGTAGAGAATAGAGACCTCAGAAATGCAACCATCTGATCTTTGACAAACCTGACAAAAACAAGCAATGGGGAGAGAATTTCCTATTTAATAAATGGTGCTGGGAAAACTGGCTAACATGCAGAAAACTGAAACTGGACCTCTTACTTACACCTTATTCAAAAATTAACTCAAGATGGATTAAAGACTTAAATGTAAAACCCCAAACCATCAGAACCTTAGAAGAAAATCTACACAGTACCATTCAGGACATAGGCATGGGCAAAGATTTTATGATGAAATCACCAAAAGCAATTGCAAGAAAAGCTAAAATTGACAAATGGGATCTAATTAAACTAAAGAGTTTCTACACAGCAGAAGAAACTATCGTCAGAGCGAACAGGCAACCTACAAAATGGGAGAAAATTTTTGGAATGTACTTATCTAACGAAGGTCTAATATCCAGAATTTACAAGAAACTTAAACAAACTTACATGAAAAGAAACAAACAACTCCGTCAAAAAGTGGGCAAAGGATATGAACAGACACTTCTCAAAAGAAGACATTTATGTGGCCAACAGACATATTGAAAAAAAGCTTAACATCACTGATCATTAGAGAAATGCAAATCAAAACCACAATGAGATACCATCTCACGCCAGTCAGAATGGCGAGTACTAAAATGTCAAGAAACAACAGATGCTGGCGAGGCTGTGGAGAAATAGGAATGCATTTACATTGTTGGTGGGAATGTAAATTAGTTCAACCATTGTGGAAGACAGTGTGGCAATTCCTCAAGGATCTAGAACCCAAAATACCATTTGACCCAGCAATCCCATTACTGAGTATATACCCAAAGGAATATAAATCACTCTATTATAAAAATACATGCATGCACATGTTTACTGCAGCACTATTCACAATAGCAAAGATGTGGAACCAAGCCAAATCCCCATCAATGATAGACTGGATAAAGAAAATGTGGTACATATACACCATGGAATACTATGTAGCCACAAAAGGGAAGGAGACCGTGTCCGTTGCAGGGACATGGATGAAGCTGGAAGCCATCATCCTCAGCAAACTAACACAGGAAGAGAAAATCAAACACTGCATGTTCTCACTCATAAGTGGGAGTTGAACAATGAGAACACATGGACACAGGGAGGGCAACATCACACACCTGGGCCTGTCAGGGGTGGTGAGGGGAGGGAGAGCATTAGGATAAATAGTGAAGCCATGCGGGGCTTAAAACCTAGGTGACAGGTTGATAGGTGCAGCAAACCACCATGGCACACGTATACACATGTAACTAATCTGCACATTCTGCACGTGTATCTCTGAACTTAAAAAAAGAATAAACGAAATTGTGAGCAGAGTGCCGTAGGGAAACTAAGACCTGGTTATGACAGAAAGTACATGCAAAGTGTTTTGCACACTGGAGAGGGCTACACAAGTAATGCAGGGAGTTAGAATTTCTCACTGGGGCTGTTCCCGTTGTACTGTGGGCTCCACAATAGTCAATTTCATGTGTCACATTGGGCCGTGGGGTGCCCAGCTATTTAGTCAAAGTCTTCTAGGTGTGTCTCTGAGGGTGTTTGTAGATGAGATTAACATTTGAATATGTGGACTAAGAAAAGCAGATTGCGCTCCCTAATGTGGATGGGCCTCATCCAATCAGTCAAAGGCTGAGATAGAACAAAAAAGCTGATTTTTCCCTGAGTAAGAGGAATTTCTTCCTGCCTGACTGCCTTTGAGCTGGGATATGGTCTTTCCCCCGTCCTTGGACTTGAAATACCAGATCTTCCTGGGTTTTATACTGTTAACCTTCAGAGAGAAATTCTAGCATCAGTTGTCCTGGTTCCCAGACCTTCAGACCCAAACTGAAACTACATCATCAGCTCTCCAGAATCTCTAGCTTGCTGACTCATCATGTAAATATTGGGACTAACTGGCTTCCATAGTCCCATGAGCCTATTCCTTATAATAAATCTCTCTCTATATAGTAAGTCCTGTTCCTCCAGTGAACCCTGACTAATACAGGCTCTTTTGGCCATACTTTTTTTTTTTTTTTTGAGACACAGTCTTGCCCTGTCACCCAGGCTAGAGTGTAATGGTGCGATCTTGGCTCACTGCAACCTCCGCCTCCTAGGTGCAAACAATTCTTCTGCCTCAGCCTCCTGAGTAGCTGGGATTTTGGGCACTGTCCACCATGCCCAGCTAATTTTTGTATTTTTAGTAGAGATGGGGTTTCACCGTGTTGACCAGGCTGGTCTCAAACTCCTGACTTCATGATCTGCCTGCCTTGGCCTCCCAAAGTGTTGGGATTATAGGCGTGAGCCACCGTGCCCAGCCCTAGTCATGCATTTTATAATCACTTCATTAGGATACCCTGCAGGAGACGTCCCCTCCCTGCTACAGAGGTTGGGAGGAAAGGGCAGGAGATCTAGAAGTATGGATATGTTCCTTTATTTCACAAAACGCCACCCAAGGTGCCTGTGAACCACAGCTGACATTTTGGTGGAAGACCTCTCTTTTCTTGCCTGCAGCTAACGCTGCATTCTGCAAGATTTTTGGCTCCTGACATTTCTCCTGAGGTTCCTCTACTCATTGTTCCCAACTTTTTGACAATATGACCACAATGTTCTTCAAAAAGGATCCTTTAGGGTTAAATATTTTTGGGAACTTTTGAGCTTCTGGATGTTCATATCTCTCCCAAGACTTGGAAAATTTTCCACTATTATTTTATTAAATATCAGATGTGTGTTGTCATCTCTTCTTTTAAACTACCAAAATGCAAATATTTGTTCAGTTTATGCTTTCCTATAAGTCCTGTAGGCTTTCTTTATTTTTTGAATTCTTTTTGTTCTGCTTGTTTTTTTTTTTTTTAAAGATCTATCTTCAAGTTCAGAAATTTTTTCTTCTGCTTGATCTAGTCTGTTGTTGAAGCTCTGACTTGTATTTTTTCATTTCATTCTTTTAATCCTGTAGCTCCAGGTTTCTGTTCAGTTCTTTTTTATGATATGTATCTCTGTTGAATTTCTCACTCAGATAATTAATTGTTTTCCTGAGTTTGTTGAATTGTCTATCTACATTCTCTTGTACCTCACAGTTTCCTTAAGATCATTATTTAGAATTCCTTTTCTGGCATTTCATACACTTTTTTTTCCTTTTGTGTCTGTTAGAATTATTGTGCTCCTTAAGAGGTGTTACATTTGCTTGTGTTTTCATGTTTCTGTGTCCCTATGTTGATATCTGCATATCTGGTGAAACAGTTGCCTTTTTCAATTTTAGGGAGTAGCTGCCATAGGGAAAGACTTATTCTTGTAGATGGGTACTGCAGAGTGTCAGTTGTGTAGGGTGTGTTGGCTGTGATTTCTGGTGGACACAGTAGTGTAATCTCTGGGCAGTTTCTTCAGCTGGAATCCACTTAGTGATGTTTGCAAGTGCCTCAGTGGCCTAGGTGGTTGGAGTTTGTGGCAACAGTCGTGCAGCTTTGCTGGGGGTGGGCTCATTAAGCTGGTTCTCAAGCCAGGGGTGCATGCATGCAGTGGGTCAGTTGGCTCGAAGACTGGGTTTCTGGAAGACTAATCTGCATTTTATTTTATTTATTCTTGAAGCAGTGTCCTACTTTGTCACCCAGACTGGAGTGCACTGGTGCGATCATAGCTCGCTGCAGCCTTGAACTCCTCAGCTCAAGCATTAATCCTCATTTTAAACAGTGATCCAGATAACACTGAGGCAAGATTCCACAGTTCATGCTTTGGGAAATACTGATCTCCCTGTTTAATGAGTTATAGGTGGAATGTTTCCTTTTAGGACTGATGGGGAAATTATGACTGCCTAAAGTTTAGTGGCTTGAGGAGGTTGTGTCTGCCCCAAGCTTGGTGGCTGCTTTCAGTACCTTGAGCTGTTAAAATCTTTTTTTTTTTTTAAAATTAAAATATGTTACCAGGGCTTAGGATGAAAGGCCACTGCTAAAGGTGACACACAAGTTGCTTTCCTCATATTTCTTGCTTAATATCCTTCTGCATCTCATGGCAGTTACTGTGGAAGCAATCCTTAGGCGGGGGGATGTAGGCAGTGACAGTCCTATAGTGGTGTCCTGGAAAATGCTTAACAACTGGTTTGTTGGGGAAATATCCTGATTTGTAGCATTTGCTAATTCCCATGGTGTAAACATTCCCACTATGGTTGATTTGAAGCCATCAAGGTGACGTCATAAGAATCAAAAAAGTTTCTTAACTGGAGGTGGGAGTCTGACTCATGAGGAGAGCCTTTAAGCTGGGGATAACTTGCCTGGGGTCAATTCCATCTTCAATTTGCAGAAAAGGGGCAGATAAACTTATTCATTTAACAAACATTTGCTGAGCACCTACTGCGTGCCAGGCATAGCTACTATGCACATAAGACAAAATGATAAATAGAAGCCCAATTCCTGACTGCAATGAACTAGAAGTCATCTGCTCAGGGCCTGGGATCAACAGAGCCTTTTAACAGGGTCTCCTTAGGCATGTTTCACCACCTTCAAAAGTGGATGTTTCTATGCTCTGAACCCGTGTTCAAAACCACAGATCCTGCTTGAAGTCTGAGCTTCTCCTGGATGGGGACCCTACCCTGCCCGTTCTTGGCATTTCTATAGTTGTATCACCTAGTGTTGAACCTTTTGGTGACCACTGAGGAGCTATCTTCTAGAATGTTCCCTCTCTGCCTGCAGTTCAATGCTGTATTAGTTTCCTTGGCTATTCCCTCAAGGAAGAAGAAATTCTGCCTTCAGACCGCAGCATAGAAATTCTGTCCTAAGTTTCTGGACTTTGTACTTGAGCTTCAGTATCAGCTCTTCCCTAGGACTCAAACCTGCCGGACTGCCCTGCAGATTTTGTATTTGTCAGCTCCCACAATCACATGAGCCAATTCCTTAAAATAAATCTCTCTGTGTTTGCATATACAGCCTGTTAGTGCTGTTTCTCTGGTGATTCCTGACTAATACACTTCATTTCTTTTCTCCATCCTCCACCTCCTCCACCTTTCAAGATCCTGCTCTTAGCTAGGAATAAGGCAGGAATTTGCAGACAATCTTCTTCCCACTAGAGGCTAATGAGGGGAATCACCAGCATGTAATAGGAGCAGCTGTGACAAGCTTCATGCTCTCTAGTTGCTTGAGGTTTGCAGAGCACTTAAAAAAATTTTAGATTTGGGGGTGCATGTGCAGGTTTGTTACATGGATATATTAGTAATGCAGAGGCTTCTATCAAAACCATCACCCAAATATTGAACATAATACTTAATAGGTAGTTTTCCAGCCCTTGTCCCTCTCCTCTCTCCCCACTTTTGGAGTCCTCAGTGTTTGTTATTTCCATCTTTGTGCCCATGTTTACCCAATGTTTAGCTCTCACTTATAAGTGAGAATATGAAGTATTTGGTTTTCTGTTTCTGCGTTAATTCATTTAGCATAATGGTCTCCAGCTGCATCCACGTTGCTGCAAAGGATATGGCTGTGTTCTTTTTTATGGTTGCGTAGTATTCCATGGTGTCTATGTGCTGCATGGTATTCCATGATGTATATGTGCCAAATTTTATTTATCCAGTCCACTGTTGATGGGCATCTGGGTGGATTCCATGACTTTGAAATTGTGTTTTTTTTGTTTTGTTTTTTATTTTTTCTGAGACGGCGTCTTGCTCTGTAGCCCAGGTTGGAGTGCAGTGGCGTGATTTCAGCTCATTGCCACCTCCATCTCCTGGGTTCCGGTTCAAGTAATTCTCCTGCCTCATCCTCCCGAGTAGCTGGGATTATAGGAATGCACCACTATGCCCAGCTAATTTCTGCATTTTTTTTTAAACTTTGTGGGAAGAATTTTATTTTATTTTTCCTTTCTTTTTATTGCATTTTAGGTTTTGGGGTACATGTGAAGAACATGCAAGATTGTTGCATAGGTACACACATGGCAGTGTGATTTGCTGCCTTCCTCCCCTTCACTTATATCTGGCATTTCTCCCCATGCTATCTCTCCCCACATCCCCACCCCCCCGTCCCTCCCCCATTTCCCCCCAACACATCCCAGTGTGTAGTGCTCCCCTCCCTGTATCCATGTGTTCTCATTGTTCAACACCTGCCTATGAGTGAGAACATGCGGTGTTTGATTTTCTGTTCTTGTGTCAGTTTGCTGAGAATGATGGTTTCCAGGTTCATCCATGTCCCTACAAAGGACACGAACTCATCATTTTTGATGGCTGCATAATATTCCATGGTGTATATGTACCACATTTCCCTGTCCAGTCTATAATTTTTGCATTTTTAGTAGAGACGAGGTTTTACCATGTTGGCCAGGCTTGTCTTGAACTCCTGACCTTGTGATCTGCCCACATTGGCCTCCCAAAGTGCTGGGATTATAGGCGTGAGCCACCGTGCCTGGCCAACTTTGCAATTGAGAATAGTTGCAGAACACTTTTGAGCACCGGGTCAAGTCTATGATAAAGGCTAAAGCCATTCCCGTTGAGCAGAAAGAACTTGGCTTAAGTGAGTGGACCCTGTGGATGGGAAATGACAGGTAAAAGGGCAAGAGTCTGGGCTGGGCCCTGCAGGACTGTGAAAGCTGGAGGAAAGCCCCCCCCCCCTGCTGAGCTGGGGAGGGCTGGGATCTGGCCACTTTTCAGTTCAGAGACTCCCTGTGTCTCTTGGTGGCCTTTGGAAGAGGTCCGAACTCTTTCTCCCTCCTCCTCCATTTCACCCCATCCTTTCCCCCCTCCCCAATATTCTTTCAGGCACGCAGAACCCTTTGGTGTCCCAGACATGCCGTGATGGGCATTTACACTTACCCCATGCTCTCCTCTCTGCTCAGGACACTGCCTGTCTGACTTTGTTTAGCCTGGCTAAGCCCACTGGTCTTCAGGACTCAGCTGTGCCGACTCCAGGCAGCTGCCATGACCTCCAGCTGGCTCCAGCTCCTCCTCTGGACTCTTACATCTTTGGCATTCCCAACCACGTCCTGATGTGGCTGTTTATTTACTCATTATCCTCCCTGTGAATAAGCCTGTGAACTGCCTGGAAGGCAGACACTGGGCTTTCTTATCTAGGCGAACCTCCCCACAGCATGGGTCAGTTGCTGTTCCAGCCCAGGCTGGACGCTGTGCCACATACGGGACCCTGACTACTATAGCCACAACACTTCGCAGGCTGGGCTGGACAGGGGCACTTCTTTTTTCCCCCTCCCTCCCTCCCTCCCCCCATTCACTTCCTTCCTTCCTTCCCCCCCTCCTCCCTTCCCCCCTCCTTTCCTTCCTTCCCTCTCCTCCCTCCTCCTCCTCCTTCTTCTCTCCTCCTCCTCCTTCTTCCTCTTCTTCTCCTTCCCTCCCTCTCTCTCCCTCTCTCTTCCTCCCTCTCCTTCACTCCCTCCCTCTTTCTCTCTCTCTTTCCCTCCCTCTCTCCTTCCTTCCTTCCTTCATTTCTTCCTTCCTTCCTTTCTTCCTTCCTTCATTCTCTGTCTTTTCTTTTCCTGAAACAGGATCTCACTCTGTTGCCCAGACTAGAGTGCAGTGGCTTCATCATAGCTCCCTGCAGCCTCGACCTCCTAGGCTCAAGGGATCCTCCCACCTTGGCATCCCAAGCAGCTGGGACTGTAGACACCAACACTCTGTCCAGCTAAGTTTTACATATATATATATATATTTGTAGAGACAGGTTCTTGCTATGTTGCCCTGGGTGATTTCAGGCTCCTGGGCTCAAGCAATCCTCCTGCCTTGGCTTCCCCAAGTGTTGGGATTATGGGTGTGAGCCACTGGGGGGTCCAGAGTCAGTCCTCAAGCATACTCTGCTCTGTGCTTCAGTTGCTGCTGCTGCTACACCTGGGTTAGGTAACAGGTTTCCTGCAAGTATCCGGAAGCTGAAAGAGGCAGGAGGCCTGGTATGGGTGCCAGGTGCTGTGTACAGCAGGCCAGGCTCATCACCACTTCCGTGAACCAAGGGGATGGTGCAGGTTTAGAGGATGACCCCAGGGGAACTGAAAGGTCACATGAGAGGATGAAGTTTGAGCAAAGCCCTGGGTGATATTAGGGAGTGAGCCCCATGGTGTTCTCTGGTGGATCATTCTAGAGACAGAGGGAGCTGCACGTGCAAAGGCCCTGGGGCTGTCAGGAGCTGGCATGTTAGAGAAACTGATGCACGAATGAGGAGGGGAGGAGGAGAAGAGTGATGTTAATTAACCGGGGGAGGCTGGCGTGGGTCAGACCATGCAAGACCTGTGGCTCTTAGCAAGGAGTTGGGATTTATGCTCATAGGAGCCCCTGACACAACTGGAGCGACACTGCTGTATAAAGAGCAGGCTGGAGGGAAGTCGGAGGGGAAGTGGTTACAGTTTCCCAGGAGCAAGAGGATGGGGCCCTTGGTTACCATGGTGGCCTTGGAGACAGCCGTGGGAGATGCAGGGCCTATCTTGGAGATAAAAAAAAAATGACAGGATTTGGATACAGCAAATGATGGAATATGAGAGTGAGGGAGAGGCTGGCATCCTGCTCTACATCCTACCTCTGTAACCCTGGGCAAGTTACTTAACCTCCCTGCCCCTTCTGTGACTGTAAACTAGTTAACAAAGCACTTAGCAATAAGTAGGCACTCAGTGGATACAAGTTTCCTCTTCCCAACCAATCCCACACTCCCTGCAGAGAGTAAGCTCTCTTAAAAGCTAGTATTCTGTGCATTTATTCATTTATTATAAGCATGCATTGGCTGGGCACGGTGGCTCATGCCTGTAATCCCAGCACTTTGGGAGGCCAAGGCAAGCAGATCACCTGAGGTCAGGAGTTTGAGATCAGCCTGCTCAACATGGTGAAACCCCAGCTCTACTAAAAATAAAAAAATTGGCCGGATGTGGTGGCTTATGCCGGTAATCCCAGTACTTTGGGAGGCCGAGGTGGGCGGATCACAAGGTCAGGCGTTCGAGACCAGCTTGGCCAATATGGTGAAACCCTGTCTCTACTAAAAATACAAAAATTAGCTGGGCGTGGTGGCGGATAGTCCCAGTTACTCGGCAGGCTGGGGCAGGAGAATCACTTGAACCCAGGAGCAGAGGTTGCAGTGAGCTGAGTGAGCTCCACTCAACTCCAGCCTGGGTGACAGAGTGAGACTCCGTTTCAAAATAAATAAATAAGTAAATAAATAAATAAGCAAGCCAGACGCAGTGGCTGAGGCTGGGTGTGGTGGCTCACGCCTGTAATCCTTTGGGAGACTGAGGCGGCCAGATCACAAGGTCAGAAATTCGAGACCAGCCTGGCTAACAACTACTGGTCACCAGCCTGGTAACCACAACTACTTGGGAGGCTGAGGGAGGAGAATCATTTGAACCCGGTAGGTGGAGGTTGCAGTGAGCCAAGATTGCACCATTGCACTCCAGCCTGGATGACAGAGCAAGACTCCGTCTCAAAAAAAAAAAAGAAAAAAAAAAGCATGCACTGAGCACCTACTGCATGCCAGGCATGCAGTAGGGCGTAGAGACAATTAAAACACAATTCTTGTCCTCAGGGAGCTCCCAGGCTGGTGAGGGAGATGGGGTAAAAGAGCAGATGAGGGTGCAGTGTGTTCACTGCCAGGGGAGGGGGCACCAGGCACTGGGCACAGAGAAGAGGGTCCCCTAGCCCAGCCTAGAGAGCAGGCTGCTTCTATAGAGAGGCGATGACCGAGCAAAGTCCTGAAGCAGTTAGCCTGACAAAGAGGGATGGGAAAGGGTATTCCAGGAAGGAGAAATAGCCCGTGAAAAGGCTCGGAGGTCAGAGAAAGCCGAGTGCACTGTGGGAATTGTAAATAGGTCAGCTTGGTGTGATGGAAGGGGAAGGAGTCTGAGGCTGAGCTGGCGAGGTGGACAGTATTGAAAGATGGAAGGGGTCAGGCGTGGTGGCTCACGCCTGTAATTCCAGCACTTTGGGAGGCCAAGGTGGGTGGATCACCTAAGGTCGGGCATTCGAGACCAGCCTGATTAACATGGAGAAACCTCATCTCTACTAAAAATACAAAATTAGCCAGACATGGTGGCACATGCCCGTAATCCCAGCTACTTGGGAGGCTGAGTCAGGAGAATTGCCTGAACTTGGGAGGCGGAGATTGCCGTAAGCCAAGATCATGCCATTGCATTCCAGCCTGGGCAACAAGAGTGAAACTCAAAAAAGAAAAAAAAAGAAAAAAAAGAAGGAAAGATGGAAGGACATTAAACTCAGGCATACAAAAGTATAAAGTTTGCTGGGAAGTAAAATATCTAGACAAATACAGAATAATGTATACTGTAATGGTGGTACATACATCACCATTAATTCTGGTATAGAAGTTAAAAGACGAACGTATAACAGTAACTATAACTATAAAAATGTTAATGGATGCACAATATAAAAAGACGTAATTTGTGACATCGGCAACATAAATTGGGGGGAAGAAGTAAAAGTGTAGAGGTTTTGTATGTGATTGAAGCTAAGTTGTTATCAGCTTAAAATGAATTATAACCATAACTTTCTTTCTTTTCTTTTTTTGAGATGAAGTCTCACTCTGTCACCCAGGCTGAGAATGCAGTGATGTGACCTTGGTTCACTGCAGCCTCCGCCTCCCCGGTTCTAGTGATTGTCCTGCATCAGCATCCTGAGTAGCTTGGATTACAGGCCTCTGCCACCATGCCTGGCTAATTTTTGTATTTTTAGTAGAGATGGGGTTTCACCATGTTGGCTAGACTGGTCTCGAACTCCTGACCTCAGGTGAACCGCCCGCCTCAGCCTCCCAAAGTGTTGGGATTACAGGCGTGAGCCACCATGCCTGGCCACCTATAACATGTTTTATGTAGGCCTCATGCTGACCATAAAGAAAATACATATAGAAAATGCTTAAAAGAAAACGAGAAAGGAATTAAAGCACGTCACCACAAAAAATCAGCAAAACACAAAGAGACAGCAAGGAAGGAAAAGAGACAGAAAAGCTGCAAGACAAAAAACAATGAACAAAATATAGAAAGTTGCCTTAGTCCATTTTTGCTGCTATAATAGAATATCTGAGACAGAGTCATTTATAAACAATAGACATTTGTTTCTTGTAGTTTTGGAGGCTGGGAAGTCCAGGATCAAGGTGACAGCATCTGGTGAGAACCTTCTTGTTGTGTCATTCCATGGTGGAAGGGCAAAGTGAGGGATGGGATGGGAAGAGGAAAAGAGAGTCAGGGAGAGAGAGGTAGGAGGAGGGAAAGAAAAGGGGCTGAACTCATGCTTTTATGAGGAATCCACTCCGATAAGAATGAACCCACTCTTGCCAGAATTGCAGCATGAATCCAGCACCTCTTAAAGATCTCACCTTCTGATACTTCTGCATTGGGGATCAAATTTCCAGCACATGAACTTTGGCGGACACATTCAAACCATAGCATACATCCAACCATATCAATAATTACTTTACATGTAAGTAGATTAAACTCCCCTGTCAAAAGACATAGAGTGAGCGAATGAATACAAAAAACAACACCCAACTGTATGTTGTCTAGAAAAGACTCATTTTATTTATTCGTTTTTTTTAGATAGAGTTTCGCTCTGTTGCTCAGGTTGGAATGCAATGGTGTGATCTCGGCTCACTACAACCTCTCCCTCCTGGGTTCAAGTGATTCTCTTGCCTCAGCCTCCTGAGTAGTGGAACTACAGGTGTGCACTACCACACCTGGCTAATTTTTGTGCTTTTAGTAGAGATGGGGCTTCACCGCGTTGGCCAGCTGGTCTAAAACTCCTGACCTCAGGAGATCTGCCTGCCTCAGCCTCCCAAAGTGCTGGGATTAGAGAAGTGAGCCACCGCCTCTGGCCCAAAAGACCCCCTTTAGATCGAAAAACACACATAGGCTGAAAATGAAGAGATAGAAAATGAATGTGTGATAAGAGGTTAATATCTGAAATATATATGGAATATACAACTCAATAGCAAGCACCCTCAGAACTTGATTAGCAAAAGGGCAAAGGAGTTGAATAGACATTTCAATGAGTAGACGTTGAATAGACATAAAAAACATACATATGGCCAGCAGGTATGTGAAAATATACTCAAAATCACTAATCATAAGGGAGAACTCATCTGTACAAAAATAAAAAATCAGCTGGGCCTGATGGCATGCACCTGTAGTCCTAGCTACTCAAGAGGCTGAGGTGGGAGGATCGCCAGAGTCCAGGAGTTTGAGGCTGCAGTGAGCTATGATCACACCACTGCACTCCAGCCTGGGCAACAACGTGAGACCCTGTCTCTAAAATAAATACACACGCACACACACACACACACACACACACAAACACAAACACACACACACACACACACACACATCAAAACACCAAAATCCCTTGGAAGCCATGGATAGTTTTCACAGGGGAGTGAGAGGATGGGAATGGATACAAAATATGTGTGCAGAGACCAGGGAGGAGGCTCTGGCCATGGGCCAGGTGAGAGAAGAAAAGAGTCTGGACTAGATGTGGCTGTGCAGGTGAAGAGATATAGTTGGAGTTGGGAGGTATCAAGAGGGAGAAACCTACAGGTCTTGGATTGGGCATGGTTACCTGGATTAAGAGAAAGAAGGTGATGAAAGTGCTTTGTAAATGGTGAAACCAAACAATAAACATATTGGTTATTACGAGACTTAGAGGAGTGCCTTCGGTGTACATCTCATAGGAGTGAGTATTTTCTCTTTAGACTTGGTGGACGGCCACATCTTTAGACAGTTTTATTCATCAGCACAAGCTCTGCTAGCCGCTGGAACAGATGAGCCGCAGACTCAGCAGCTACTGTAATCAAGTTTGTTTCTCCTTCACGTCACAGGCTGTGAGCCAGCAGGCTGGGCAGGAGGGAGCCTCCTGGAGTCACCACCAGGTAGCTTGTGGAGAAGTGGTTTGATGATGAGAGACAGGTTCCTTCAGGGATGCTGAGGTTGGCCAAGTTGACCCTTCAGTAGAAGCTGGTGTGGCAGATTCCAGATTTTCCAAGATGGCCATGACAATGTCTCCTGTCCTGTGTGTTTTTCTAGAACTCTGTCTCCTGCCATTGAGGTCTCTTTTCCTCAAACCTGGACAGAGCTCAGTGACAGCTTTGACCCACAGAGTACAGCAAAAGTGATGCTATGTGAATTCTGAGTCTAGGTCATAATAATGTAGTACACTTGGACTTTGTTCTTGTGGGACACTTGCTCTTGGAGTGCAGCCACCATGCTCTGAGAAAGCCCAAGCAGCCATGCAGATAATACATGGAGATGTCATCCATATGTAGGCATTCTGGCTGACAGCCTGCCGAGGTCTGAGCCCATGCACAACATCAACCACAGGCATGTGAGAGAAGTCATCTCTAGAGGACTCGACCCCCAGCAGCCCCACTGGGGCCTTGGACATGGTGGAGCAATGAGAAGCCATTCTGACTATGCCTGGTCCTAATTCCAAGCTCACAGAATCTATGAGCTGAATGAAAGTCTCTCAATTGAGGGGTCAGGGCCTTCTGGGATGCCCTTTTTCTTGTTTCTGGCAGAGCCCTGGCCCTCTGGCCTTCCTAATAAAGGCCTATCTCTTCCATTTCGTTCTCTGGGGAGAAGGAGCATGTGAGAACAGTTGCTATAAATGGCTTAATTTTATTAGGTTGAGCCTTCATTTGTTCTGATCCCAAGAGACTCTTTGGAGCCATTGCATGCCCTTTAAAAATCAAACTAATTGAGCTTTAAATTAATTAGAAACATAAGGAAATTGATCTGAGAAGCAAAGTCAACTGAGAGGAGAAGTGAAATTAAAATTGAACCCTAGACAAAGGTTTACAATCCCACCTGGCTCTGTTGGACAGAGGCTGCTCTGCTTAACCAAGCTGATGATCTTTTTGTGGAAGTGATTGTTTCTCATCAAGGTTCTCATCAAGAATGTGATTCTGATGCTTCCCCAAATGTCAAGGAAAAAAATCAGCTGGGCATGGTGGTGTACACCTGCAGTCCCAGCTACTCAGGAGGCTGAGATGGGAGGAAAGTTTGAGCCCAGGAGGTCGAGGCTGCAGTGAGCTATGGTTGCACCATGGCTCTCCAGCCTGGGCAACAGAGCAAGACTCTGTCTCAATTAAAAAAGAGTTTCATACTTTGGGAGGCCGAGGCAGGCAGATCATGAGGTCAGGAGTTTGAGACCAACCTGGCCAATATGGTGAAACCCCATCTCTACTAAAAATACAAAAATTAGCCGGGTTTGGTGGCATGCACCTGTAGTCCCAGCTACTCAGGAGGCTGAGGCAGAAGAATTGCTTGAACCCAGGAGGTAGTAGTTGCAGTGAGCCGAGATCATGCCACTGCACTCCAGCCTAGGCAATAGAGTGAGAATCCATCTCAAAAAAAAAAAAAAAAGTTATTCAAGTAATTTTGCTAAAAGTCATACAAAATGGAAACAGGTTGTATTAGTTCGTTTTCATGCTGCTGATAAAGACATAGCCGAGACTGAGTGATCTGTAAAGAAAAAGAGGTTTAATGAACTCATAGTTCCATGTGGCTGGGGAGGCCTCACAATCATGGCAGAGGGTAAAAGGCATGTCTTACATGGCAGCAAGCAAAGAGAGGATGAGAACCAAGAGAAAGGAGTTTCCCCTTATAAAACCATCAGATCTTGCAAGCCTTGTTCACTACTATGAGAAGAGTATGGGGAAACCTGTCTCCATAATTCAATCATCTCCCACTGGGTCCCTCCCATGACATGTGGGAATTGTGGGAGCTACAATTCAAGATGAGATTTGGGTGGGGACACAGTCAAACCACAGCAGGGGCCAAGAATGGTGAAGACAATGTTGAAGAAGGAAAACAAGGAAGGAGGAGGAGAAGAAAGCTCTGAACTGCTAACAAAGACCAATTCCCAAGACCTCTTATAAAGACAGAATAATGAAGATGGTGTGGAAATAGCTTGGAGGTGACAGGCAAAGGCTGAAAAGGCTTTTAAATGAAAAACAAAAGCCTTGAGCTAGAAATATTCATCTCTGCAGAAAATGAAAATGTCTGCAATGTTAAGAAGAATTTGGGAGAGAACTAAACGGCTCATGCAAATGGTGAGAGGGGTTACCCTGGATGGCTGGGCTTATTCTTGGCTGCACAAAGCCCCCAGCTAAAGGGACAGATGGGTCCAAAATCCAGGTAGCCCCTGGCTTGCTAAGATGTGCCCTACCCAGCTGGGTCTGCCGGAGAAGCGCTTTGTTCCCCCAAAATTTCATTGCAAAGAATTTAAAACAAGTAGCAAAGCTGAAAGAACATTACAGTGAACAACCATACACCCAGCACCTAGAGTCTACAATGAATGTTTCACTCTGCTGACTTTATCACAAATCTAACCATCTCTCCATCCCAATCCATCTTATGTCTGGGTGCATTTCAAACAAACTGCAAACATTGGTATGCTTCTTCCTAAACACGTCGTGCACATCATTAACTAGAGTGTTTGTTTATGGTTGTTTATGCAAAATTTGCATATGATGAAGATGCACATTTTTTTTTTGTTGTTGTTGTTTAGATGGCGTCTCACTCTGTTGCCCAGGCTGGAGTGCGGTGGTGTGATCTTGGCTTACTGCAACCTCTGCCTCCCTGGTTCAAGCGATTCTCCTGCCTCAGCCTCTCAAGTAGCTGGGATTACAGGTATGCATCATCACGCCTGGCTAATTTTGTATTTTTAGTAGGGATGGGTTTCTCCATATTGGTCAGGCTGGTCTCGAACTCCTGATCTCAGGTGATCTGCCTGTCTTGGCCTCCCAAAGTGTTGGGATTACAGGTGTGAGCCACCACGCCCAGCCCTACATGTCATTTAATTGTACACTTAAAACAATTTATTTTTTGTTATGTGAATTTCACCTCAATTAAATAAAAAAGGAAAAAGAAACATCAGTTAATAATTTTAAAAATGTTATCCCACAGCATTACTGCATAATCTAGGAGCCAGGTGGAGAGGATGACATTGGCGCCTTTGATTCTGTCCTCACTAATTGGAATGAACTCTGGTTTCTGGCTATGGCAAACTGCCTTTATGTGATTAATTTAGCAAATGTCATGGTCAAGAGGACATGCTGTGGATCAGACTGGCTTGGGTCTCAGGCGGGGCTCCGTCACTTAGGAGTTGTGTGACCTTGGCAAGATTTCTAATTTAAAAAAATTGCTCATTTATTATCAGCAGCCCGGGAGGAAATGTGTGACTATCATCCAATCTTCTACGTTTAAGCTTTAATGTCTTATGAACTCTCACCTGAGAAAATGTCAATGCCAGCAGAGAAACATCCAAGAAAGAATGAGGGTAATCAGAAATCATCATATTCCAAAATGTTTCCAAATGTTAGAAAATTAATCACCAACCAAAAAATACTTCTGGGAGACACAGAGACTTAAATTCTTTGTGCTTCAGTTTCTTTATTAGTGAATCGGGAATAATAAAATCCCCTATCTCGGTGAGGATGTGCCGAGGTGAAGGGTGTTTAATAGTTGACCCAGTAGCTGCAAGCTTTGCAGCTGTAATTATTAGCATTAATTCACTCATTAGCTCTGGCAGGGCAAGAAACTTTGCTGCTTTTTCTTTTTGCACCTAGTAGACCCAGCTTTGAATAGAGTGCACAATGAATCATACTCAATGAATGATTATTTAATGAATAATTGAATGAAAGATATCAATATTTAAAATCCAAAAATGTCTTTGGATTTAAGATGGAGTCATACCTTTCTGCACCATTCTAGTTCTCAGATTCTTCGAGATTCTCTGGTGGTGTTTAACAAAGCAGTCACCACCCAGGAATGACCAGGAAAACGTTTGCTGAATGAATGGATAGATGCCTTGCAGAAACTTATCTGGGCTCTCTGGATGTAGAACATTCTTTTTCTTTTTTTTCCTTTTCTTTCTTTTTTTTTGATTTTTGAACATGCTTTATTAAATTCTTTTTTTTGTTTATTTTATTTTTTTGTTCTTTGGGCTCTGGGGTTCATGTGCACGTCCTGCATCCTGCAGGATTGTTGCATAGGTATATACATGCCATGATGGTTTGCTGTCTTCATCCCCCTCCCCTGTTGCCTACATCAGGCATTTCTCCCGGTGTTATCCCTCCCCATCCTTCCCCACCCCTGATGTCCCTCCCCTCCCCTTCCTCCACTCACCCCCGCCTAGCCCAGTGAGTGTTGTTCTCTTCCCTGTGCCCAAGTGTTCTCATTGTTCATCACCCACCTATGAGTGTAAACATTTGGTGTTTGGTTTTCTGTTCTTGTGTCAGTTTGCTGAGAATGATGGTTTCCAGATTCATCCATGTCCCTACAAACGACACAAACTTGTCTTTTTTTTTTATGACTGCATAGTATTTCATGGTGTATATGTGCCACATTTTCTTTGTCCAGTCTATCATCGATACCCGTTGATGATGGGTTGGTTCCAGGTCTTTGCTATTGTAAACAGCGCTGCAACGAACATATGTATGCATGTGTCTTTATAATAGAGCAATTTATAATCCTTTGGGTATATATCCAATAATGGGATTGCTGGGTCAAATGGAATTTCTAGATCCTTGAGGAATTGCCACACTGTCTTCCATAATGGTTGAACTAATTTACACTCCCACCAACAGCGTAAAACTGTTCCTTTTTCTCCATATCCTCTCCAGCATCTGTTGTCCCCAGATTTTTTAATGATAGGCATTCTAACTGGTGTGAGGTGGTATCTCAATGTGGTTTTGATTTGCATTTCTCTAATGACCAATGATGATGAGCATTTTTTCATATGTTTGTTGCCCGCATATATGTCTTCTTTGGAAAAGTGTCTGTTCATATCCTTTGCTCACTTTTGAATGAGTTTGTTAGTTTTTTTTTTTTTTTTTTTTCTTGTAAATCTGCTTTAGTTCTTTGTAGATTCTGAATATTAGCCCTTTGTCAGATGGGTAGATTGCAAAAATTTTTTCCCATTCTGTTGGTTGCCAGTTCACTCTAATGATGGTTTCTTTTGCTGTGCAGAAACTCTTAAGTTTAATTAGATCCCATTTGTCTATTTTGGCTTTTGTTGCCATTGCTTTTGGCATTTAAGTCATGAAGTCCTTGCCTATGCCTATGTCCCGAATGGTTTTGCCTAGGTTTTCTTCTAGGGTTTTTATGGTGTTGGTTCTTATGTTTAAATCTTTAATCCATCTGGAGTTAATTTTTGTATAAGGTGTAAGGAAAGGGTCCAGTTTCAGCTTCCTGCATATGGCTAGCCAGTTTTCCCAACACCATTTATTCAACAGGGAATCCTTTCCCCATTGCTTGCTTTTGTCTGGTTTGTCAAAGATTAGATGGTTGTAGATGTGTGGCATTGTTTCCACTAGCTAGACTAATAACAAAGAAAGGAGAGAAGAATCAAATAGATGCAATAAAAAATGAATAAGGGGAGATCGCCAATGATTCCTTGGAAATACAAACTACCATCAGGGATTACAACAAACAGTCCTATGCACATAAATCAGTAAATCTGGAAGAAATGGATAAATTCTTGGACACTTGCACACTCCTAGGACTAATCCAGGAAGAAGTTGAAACCCTGAATATACCAATAACAAGCTAAGCTCTGAAGTCGGGGCAGGAATTAATAGCCTACCAACGAAAAAAAGTCCAGGTCCAGATGAGTTCACAGCCGAATTCTACCAGACGTACAAAGAGGAGCTGGTATCATTCCTGTTGAAACTATTTCAAACAATATAAAAAGAGGGAATCCTCGCTAACACTTCCTATGAGACCAACATTATCCTGATACCAAAACCTGGCAGAGACACAACTAACAAAGAAAACTACAGGCCAATATCCATGATGAACATTGATGCAAAAATCTTCAATAAAATACTGGCAAACCGAATCCAACAGCACATCAAAAAGCTTATCCACCATGATCAAGTAGGCTTCATCCAGGGATGCAAGGCTGTTTCAACATACACAAATTTATAAACGTAATCCACCACATTCTTTTTTCTTTCTTTTTTTTTTTTTTTTGAGATGGCTTCTTGCTCTGTTGTCCAGGCTATAGCGCAGGGCATGATCATAGCTCAATGCAGCTTCAGACTCTTGGGCTCAAGAGATCCTCCCACCTCAGCCTCTCAGGTAACTAGGACTGCAGGCACCCACCACTGTGCTGGGCTAATTTTTGGTAGACACAGGTTATCACTATGTTGCCCAGGCTGGTCTTGAACTCCTCACCATGAGTGATCCTTCTGCCTGGGCCTCCCAAAACACTGGGATTATAGGCATGAACCATGGCACCGGCCTTGGCTCCTACCTCAGCCTTACAAGTAGCTGGATGAACATACGTGTGCATGTGTCTTTATAACAGAAAAATTATAATCCTTTGGGTATATACCCAGTAATGGGATTGCCGGGTCAAATGGAATTTCTGTTTCTAGATCCTTGAGGAATCACCACACTGTCTTCCATAATGGTTGAACTAATTTACTCCCACCAACAGTGTAAAAGTGTTCCTTTTTCTCCACATCCTCTCCAGCATCTGTTGTCCCCAGATTTTTTAATGATTGCCATTCAAACTGGCATGAGGTGGTATCTCAATGTGGTTTTTATTTGCATTTCTCTAATGACCAATGATGTGAGCCACCATGCCTGGCTATTTTTAAAAATTTATAATAAAGAGGAGATCTTTCTATGTTTCTGAGGCTGGTCTTGAACTCTTGAACTCAAGCGATCCTCCCACCTTGGCCTTCTCAATACTGGAATTGCAGGTGTGAGCCACCCTGCCCAGCTGGGATGGGTTTTTCAAATTGCATTGTATTGTATTGTAGAAGATTTTGATGGTCATTACTGATGGGGTCAGAGATAAACATTTATTGGAAGCTGAGGCTGATGCTGTACAGCCGTCAGTGCCCTGGGGACTCCAGAAGCCTTAGCGGGCAGTAGAATTCTGGCGGCTTCTTTCAGCCTGTGTGAAGAAGTGAACACCTCTAACCTGCTGCCTTGTCACAGAACCAAGTCAGCCTGAGTTGGTGGGAGAGAAAGAAAGAGCCAGTTTCGCTCTCTTTCTCTGTCTCTCTTTGAGACGGAGTCTTGCTCTGTTGCAAGCCTGGAGTGCAGTGATGCAATCTCTGCTCACTGCGACCTCCACCTCTCTCCTGGGTTCAAGCCATTCTCCCGCCTCAGCCTCCTGAGTAGCTGGGACTACAGGTGCGAGCCACCACACCTAGATAATTTTTTTTGTATTTTTAGTAGAGATGGGGTTTCACCATGTTGGCCAGGATGGTCTTGATCTCTTGACCTCATGATCCACTTGGCTCGGCCTCCCAAAGTGCTGAGATTACAGGCATGAGCCACTGCACTCAGCCCAGTTTTCCTATCTTTTACCTATGGGACAGTTCATTGACTCCCTGGCAGCGAGAGTCAATCTCCATGTGTGGAATCCTGCCAGAACTTGAGGGGCTGGCATGGACCAAGGTGTGTGACCCAGGGGTGTCTCAAATCCATGGCCAGAGCATCTGCAGCCAGAGACCTTCCCAAGGAAGATAGGGTAGGTTACCTAGCTGGACCAGAGCAGGGAGCTGGCTGACCTGTGTCTATGACACTCTACTTCTCATTCTTCCTGACATTTGCCTATGTTTGCCTTTTGTGGTACCTGCACTTTTGCACACGACTCAGTGGCATTCCTAATGATCTCTGTCTCTTACAAGAAGCCACATGTCCATCTGTTAAGCAATAAAAGAACATTTTGGCTGGGCATAGTGGCTCATGCCTATAATCCCAGCACTTTAGCAGGCTGAAGCGGGTGGATCACCTGAGGTCAGGAGTTCAAGATGAACTTGGCCAACATGGTGAAACCCCATCTTACTAAAAATACAAAAATTAGCCAGGCATGGTGGTGGGCGCCTGTCATTCCAGATACTTAGGAGGCTGAGGCAGGAGAATCGGTTGAACTCGGGAGGTGGAGGCTGTAGTTAGCTGAGATCGCACCACTGCACTCCAGCCTGGGCGACAAGAGAGAAACTGTCTGGAAAAAAAAAAAAAGAACATTTTGATCTACCGTGGGCTGGTGCCCCCTGCCAAGAGGGTTTCAGATCACCCAGCAATGATGATAGGCTCCCTTTGACTTCAGGGAGGACCCAGGGATAACTCTTGTTCTCCCAAATTCTCCTGGAACCCAGTAGAAGTCTGTCTTTGTCTTTAAAGTCTTATAAGTTGACATTTATTTATCTTGGGGTGGGTCTTTATTATTTATTTATTAATTATTATCTTTTGAGATAGGGTCTTGCTCTGTCATTCAGGCTGGAGTACGGTGGCATGATCATGGCTTACTGCAGCCTCGACCTCCCAGGCTCAAGTGATCCTCCTACCTTAGCCTTACAAATAGCTGAGACTACAGGTACGAGCCACCATGCACAGCTAATTTTTCTAAAATTTTAGTAAAGAGGAGGTCTTGCTATGTTGCCCAGGCTGGTCTTGAGCTCTTGAACTCAAGCGATCCTCTTGCCTTGGCCTCCTCAATACTGGAATTACAGGCACGAGGCACCCCATCCAGTTGGGATGGGTCTTTCAAATTGTATTGTGTTGTCCTGGATTGGATTGTCTTTTATTTAAGAAATTTTGTCTTTAATAATTGCCCAATGATGGTTTCTAGTTTCAGGCATTTCCTAGTCTAGTCAGTATAGGTAGGGCCCTCTTCATTTTCTGACCAGCAGAACATTGAAAAAAAAAAAAAACATTTTCTTAAAAAATAGAGCCAGGGTCTTGCTATGTTGCCCAAGCTGGTCTCGAACTCTTGGCTTCAAGCAATCCTCCCTTCTTGGCTTCCCAAAGTGCTGGGATTACAGGTGTGAGTCATTGCATCCCATCTTGTTTGCTCAACTATTTGAATATCCTATTGCCAGTTGCCCTAGTAATTCACAATTATATTTGCATACGTTACCTGGTATAAGAAGACGGCAAGATGATTCACTTGACGTGAGGACAGACGGCAGTGTATGGGTGGGAAGTGGTGAGTCTTGACGGCAGGTGGATTCAACTGGGAAGGAAAAGAAAATAAAAGAATGTGCAAATGGGTGGGGGAATTTGTCCTGACAAATGTCGCTAAAGGGCTCTCTCCCCTTTAATTGGAGATTTTGTGGCTCTGTTGGGCCCTCTAGGAGCAGAACCCCAGTGATGGCAGAAAGTGGCTGGTTTGGCTGGGCGTGGTGGCTCACGCCTGTAATCCCAGCACCTTGGAAGGCCGAGGAGGGCAGATCACCTGAGGACAGGAGTTCAAGACCAGCCTGGCCAACATGGTGAAACCCCGTCTCTACAAAAAATACAAAAATTAGCTGGATGTGGTGGTGGGCGCCTGTAATCTCAGCTACTAAGGAAGCTGAGGCAGGAGAATTGCTGGAACCTGGAGGTTGCAGGTTGCAGTGAGCCAAGATTGAGCCATTGGACTCCAGCCTAGGTGAAAAGGGTAAAACTCCGTCTCAAAAAAAAAAAAAAAAAAAAAAAAAAAACAGACAGAAAAGAAAAAGAAAGTGCCTGGTTTGCCTTTTGTGTGTTTGACTTATGCACACGTTTCCAGGATGGCATTGCATACAGTATTTGAAAGCTGCTCATGTGTCTTTATCATCCTAAAGCCTTTTTGAAATTCTTCGTCCGTTCCTCACAGCTCTGGCGAAGCGTTGCTTAACTTTCAGATTGATTATTCTCTGAAACAATCAATATGGGCCTTTGTTAACCTTTGAATCAACTTCTGTTCCTCAAATCTCTTTGGATTTCGGCTATGATTTGAATGTTTATCTCCTCCGAAACTCGTGTTGAAACTTAATTCCCAGTGTGACAGTATTGAGAGGTGGCCTTTAAGAGGTAATCGGGTCAGGAGGGCGCTGCCCTTGTGAATAGATTAATCCATTCACAGATTCATGGATTAATAGGCTAGCACAGGAATGGGACTGGTGGCTTTTTAAGAAGAGGAAGAGAGACCTGAGTTAGCACACTCAACCTCCCTGTGTGATTCTCTGTGCCGTCTGGGAACTCTGCAGAGAGTCTGCTTGTTAGTCTGTTTTCACACTGCTGATAAAGACATACCTGTGATGGGCAATTTACAAAAGAAAGAGGTTTAATGAACTCACTGTTCCATGGGGCTGGGGAGGCCTCACAATCATGGTGGAAGGTGAAAGGCAAGTCTCACATGGCAGCAGAAAAGAGAAGAGTTGTGCAGGGAAATTCCCCTTTAGAAATCCATTAGATCTCGTGAGACTTACTATCATGAGTACAGCATGGGAAAGACCTGCCTCCATGATTCAACTACCTTCCACCTGGTCCCTCCCATAACATGTACATGTTCAAGATGAGATTTGGGAGGGGACACAGCCGAACCATACCAGTCCCCACAGCCAGAAGACCCTCACCAGATGTACCCCTTCCACCTTGGACCTCTCAGCTTCTATAACTGTAGGAAATACATTCACTTTTAAAATAAATTACTCAGCTGGGCATGGTGGTTCATCTGTAATCCCAGCACTTTGGGAGGCTGGGATGGGTGGATCATTTGAGGTCAGGAGTTTGAGACCAGTCTGGCCAACATGGTGAAACCCTGTCTTCACCAAAAATACAAAAAATACCTGGACATGGTGGTGCACACCTGAAATCCCGGCTACTAAGGAGGCTGAGACAGGAGAATGGCTTGAAACTGGGAGGTAGAGGTTGCAGGGAGCCGAGATCATGCCATTGCACTCCAGTCTGGGCAACAGAGTGAGACTCCGTCTCAAAAACAAACAAACAAAAAATAAAATAAATTACTCATTTCATTTGTTCTGTTATAAGCAACAGAAAATGGACTAAGACCATTCTTTTTTTCTTCATTTTCTTGGTTCTCAGCTCTTCATTGTTTTGTAATAATCTTGGATCTGTGGGATTCTGTTGAAGAAATGTTCCAGATCACCCAACAATTAATGTGGGCCTCCTTTGTCTTCAGGGAGGATCCAGGGATAATCTCTGTTTTACTAAATTGATGCAGAATTTTTCTCCAAAGGCTTTCTCTCCTGCAGAGCCCAGTGGGTGACAGAGGTCATAATTACTCTCATACGTCTTTTCCCTTTTTTTTTTTTTCTTGGAATTTAGTAGAAATCTGTCTTTGTCTTTAGTCCTCTAACCTGATATTTATCTGCGTTAGGGTGGGTCTTTAGGGTTCTATTGCAGGTTGTCTTTTATTTAAGAAGGGTTGTCTTCAATAATTGTTCAGTGATGGTTTCCATTGCAGGTGTTTTCTGGTCTGACATCATGTCTCCGTGACTTGTTTTTGCTTCTCTCTGCTATCCTTCCAGTCTTTTTTTTTTCATCATCACCTCGGCTGGAGTGCAATGGTGTGATCAAAGCTCATTGCAGCCTCCTGCTCCTGGGCTCCAGTGATCCTCCCACCTCAGCCTCCCGAGTAGCTGGGACTACAGGTACATGCCACCACACCCAACCAATTTAAGTTTTTTTTTTTTTGTAGAGACAGGTGTTGTGTGCTATGTTGTCCAGACTGGTCTCAAACCCTGGCCTCAAGAGCTGGCATGAACCATTACAGGCATGAACCATTGTGCCTGGCCCCGTTCCTGTTTTTTTTTTTTTTTTTTGAGATGGAGTCTTGCTTTGTTGCCCAGGCTGGAGTGCAGTGACACAATCTCGGCTCACTGCAACCTCTGCCTCCAGGGTTCAAGTGATTCTCTTGCTTCAGCCTCCTGAGTAGCTGGGACTACAGGCGCGCCACCATGCCTGGCTAATTTTTTTGTATTTTTAGTAAAGATGGGGTTTCACCATATTGACCAGGCTGGTCTTGAACTCCTGACCTCAGGTGATCCACCCATCTCAGCCTCCCAAAGTGCTGGGATTACAGGTGTGAGCCACTTGGTCCAGCCATCTTGCCTGATTTTTACTGAACACATGGTGCCGAAGAAAAAGGAAGAGGGAACCTCCATGTTGAATATACCCAGTTTCCAGGTATCCCTTTTCTATTGACTTAGCTGTTGGCATTTACCTATGCAAGCTTTTAGCTTGCTTATCTATACTTGCAGCTTGGTTTTTCAGGCTGCTTTTTGTTGAAAAGAAATGAATTGGGGGCTGCTTTTTATTAAAAGGAAACTTTACCAAGGACTCTCTTACCCTCTATCTGCCTAAATAATTTTTTTCTAGTTCCTGTATCAAAAACATGGGAGTAAATCTTCACGATGTTGGATTTAGCAATGATTTCTTTTCTTTTTTTTTTTTTTGAGGTGGAATCTCACTCTGTCACCTAGGCTGGAATGCAGTGGCATGATCTCGGCTCACTGCTACCTCCGATTCTCCTGCCTCAGCTTCCCAAGTAGCTGAGACCACAAGTGTGTGCCACCACGCTCAGCTAATTTTTGTATTTTCAGTAGAGATGGGGTTTCACTATGTTGGCCAGGCTGGTCTCAAACTCCTGACCTCAGGTGATCCGCCCACCTTTACCTCCCAAAGTGCTTAGAGGCAATGATTCCTTGGATATGACACAGCATCAAAAGAAAAAATTGATAAATTGGACTTCACCAAAGTTAAAAACTTTTGTGCATCAAAGACCGCTACCAAGAGAGTGAAAAGACAGCCTACAGAATTGGAGAAAATATTTTCAAATCATCTGTCTGATGGACAAGTAATACTCAGAGTATATAAAGAGCTCTTACAAAACAAAACGACAACTCAGTTAAAAAATGGGCAAAGGACTCGAATAGATACTTCTTTGAAGTCATACGAATGGCCAATATGCAGATGAAAAGATGCTAAACGTCGTTATTCACAAGGGAGATGCAAATCAAAACCACAATGAGATACCCCACCTCCTAGGGTACTGCCTACCCACCTCCTGGCTGTGATTGAACACAACGGGACATAACAAGCGTTGGCAAGGATGTGGAGAAATTGGAACCTTTGCGAATTGCTGGTGGGAATGGGAAATGGTGCAGCTGCTGTGGATGTTTGGTATGTCCTCAAATAGTTGGACATGGAATTACCATAAAATTACCAGCAATTGCACTCTTCGGCATATATCCAGAAGAATGAAAGCAGGAACTTAAAGAGCTTAAAGAGATACCTGTATGCAAATGTTCATAGTAGCATTATTCATAGTAACCAAAAGGTGGAGTCCGCCCAACTATGATGAATGAATGTGTAAACAAAACGTGGTGTATCCAGGCAATGGAAGATTTCTCGGCCGTAAAAGGAAATGATATTCTGATATGTGCCAAAACATGGATAAACATTGAGGACACGATCCTAAGTGAAATAAGCCAGACACAGAAGGACAGATATTGTATGATTCCTGATACGGTTTGGCTGTGTCCCCACCCTCATTTCATTTTGAATTGTAGCTCCCATCACCCTCACATATCGTGGAAGGGGCGCAGTGGGAGATAATTAAATCATGGGGCTGTTTCCCCCATACTGTGAGCTACCGTGCCTGGCCCTAACTAGATTTTGAATTCTAATCAGGAAAAACTATTTTTCCGATGATTATTTTACCTGAAAGTCCTCGGGGCTGTTTAGGGAAGAGCAGGCTTGGATTTCACTTACATTAATGTCTTAGGTTGCTGCGGCAAATTATAACTGGGTGGCTTAAAGCAGTAGAATTGGGCTGGACAAGGTGGCTTATGCCTGTAATCCCAGCACTTTGGGAGGTTGAGGTGGGTGGATCACCTGAGGTCATGAGTTTGAGACCAGCCTGGCCAACACGGTGAAACAGCGTCTCTACTAAAAATACAAAAAATTAGCTGGGCGTGGTGGTGGGTGCCTGAAATCCCAGCTACTTGGGAGGCTGAGGCAGGAGAATCACTTGAACCCAGGAGGCAGAGGTTACAGTGAGCCGAGATTGCGACACTGCACACTCCAGCCTGGGCGACAGAGCGAGACTCCCTCTAAAAAAAAAAAAAAAGAAGAAATTTACCCCCCTGGCATTTTATTCAGAAGTCAGAAGACTGGACAGGTCCTAGGCAACCTGGTTCTGCCTCTTTTAGCTTTAATTTATTGTGAGATACAGGGCCAAAGAATGTGGGCTGCTAATCCCCGCTCTCAGCCCCAAGGGTCTGCATCAAAGTTCTCAAATTCTTCATCAAAAATCAAATTCAGATATTACTTCTTATTCAAAGGCAGTGACCTTGAGCAAGCCCGTTGTCTGTTTTTGCAATTCCAAGCAAGGCTTTATGAAAACCTCAGACTCGGCGGAATATTTTTCAGATTATAAATCTAAAAATATGCTTAGTATGAAAACACTACATTCTTTATAGCAAAGGACTATACATACTTATTATTATTCCATCTCCAGGCAATCTCTTCCCATTTCCCTCAGAGATCACAAATGTTCAATTATTTCTTAGATATGTTAGAATTACATAGACATATCTCAAAAATGGTTTTCACTCTTTTCCCTCCCCTCCCTCTTTCCCTCCCTTTTCCATCCCTCTTTCCTCCCTTCCTCCTTCCTCCTTCTTTCCTTCCTTCCTCCTTCCTTCCTTTCTTCCTTCTCTCCTTCTTTCCTTCCTTCCCTCCTCTTTCCCTTTCTTTTCTTCTTCCTCTTTCTCATATCATGGCCTCCTATTCTTGGTTTTATTCTGGAATCATTTCTGTTTATTTGGGCTTGTGTCTCTCTGCTCCAGGTATTATACTGTGAACATTTTTTTTTTCTTCCTTTTCCTCTTTCCCTGAAGGTAAGACTTGTAAATCCACTTTTCTAGACACAGCTTGACCACTCCCTCTTTCTCGTCATTTTACTAACTGGCCTCAAAGCCATTTGTTGTGAAGCATTCATGGACCAGGCTTCGTAATTTCCAAAGAGAATTAAGGCCACTTAGGATAAAAGGCACATACAATGAGATTATTGGATGAGAAAAATGAATCAAAGCCATGAAAAGGACCAAATGTGCTCCCTCAAGGACTGAGTTACTCTAATTAAATTTTAAATTTGGCACTGAGATTCCTATTGGTCTGGGCAATAAGAGAAACTGCAACATTGCGAAGTCACTTTATTTAATAGAGAACAGAACTGGCCCATTTGTCATTAGGGACCTCTTCTGGTTTTTAACTATAAAAGGAATTTTCCAGATGGGTATCATACAAGGGATGCTGAGCAAGATAATCCACAAGGCAGAGATTATTTTGACCTAAAAGATTTCTGGGCTGGGCATGGTGGCTCGTGCCTGTAATCCCAGCACTTTGAGAGGCCACGGTGGGTGGATCACCTGAGGTCGGGAGTTCAAAACCAGCTTGGTCAGCATGATGAAACCCTGTCTCTACTAAAAATACAAAAATTACCTGGGCGTGGTGGCAGGCGCCTGTAATCCCAGCTACTTGGGAGGCATGAGAATTGCTTGAACTTGGGAGGTGGAGGTTGCAGTGAGCCAAGATTAGGCCACTGCACTCCACACTCCAGCCTGGGCAACAGAGCACGACTCCATCTCAAAAGAAAAAAAGAAAAAAAAAGAAAAAAAAAGAAAAAAGTTTCTGCTTTTCTCTCTCACAGGAACCTGGGGGATCCACCTGTGTAACTTGGTTCATTCCCCTGGGACTGAACAAGTTGGCTTTCTGAGTGGAAGGACCAGGACTGACTATGTTTTTGTTGGACAATATCAACCAAGGCCTTACATGGATGCTGGTGACGTCAGAGGTTTTGCTGTGCTGTTTACACTGTTTGTGTTGAATTCTAGGTCAATTGCTTCTTAAAGCCACTCTGGGTCCCTAATAACAAAATGAGCTCATGAGCTTTCTGTGGAAAAGTGGTAGCAGCAGGGAGTTTTTTCCACATACACCATCTTGCTTGGTGTCATGGGATCCTGCAACCCTGGGTTCCACTGCTAGGACCCCAAATCACTACTTGGCCAAAGGAAATGATAAAAAATGATGATGAGGATGATGATGGCAATGTCAGCCAACCTTTCTACTAATCTTCGTTGACAGCTTAATTTGTGAGAGTCTTGGCCATGCCTTTTCTTAATTAATCTTAACAATAGCCTTATACGGAAGGTGTCTTGCTGTTTTGATCTTCATGTTATAGGAGATCAGAGGTCCATCACGTGTCTGAGTTGGGTGGTAGCTGCATTAGCTCCCTAAGGCTGCCGTAACAAAGTACCACAAACTGGGTGACTTGAAAAATAGAAATTTAGGCTGGGTGCAGTGGCTCACGCCCTAATCCCAGCACTTTGGGGGGCCAAGGCAGGCAGATCACCTGAGGTCAGGAGTTCATGACCAGCCTAGCCGACATGGTAAAGCCCTGTCTCTGTTAAAAATGCAAAATTAGCTGGGCGTGGTGGTGCATACCTGTAATCTAAGCTACTCGGGGTGGGGGTGGGGGGCGGAGGCAGGAGAATTGCTTCAACCCGGGAGGCGGAGGTTGCAGTGAGTGAGCCGAGATCACACCACTGCACTCTAGCCTGGGTAATAGACCAAGACTCCATCTAAAAAAAAAAAAAAAAAAAAAAAAAAAGAAAGAAATTCATTTTCTCATAGCTTTGGAGGCCAAAAGTCCAAAATCAAGTTGTTAGCAGGGTTGGCTCCTTCTTAGGGGCTCAGAAGAAGAATCTTCTCCATGCCAATCTCCCAGCTTCTGGTGGTGACCAGCAATCCTTGGCTTGGAGCTGCAGCCCTCCAATCTCGACCTCCTTCATTGCAGGACTTTCCCCCTCTGTGACTATGTCTTCACATGACTTCTCTCCTCTGTGTGTATCTGTCTCCATCTCTTTTCCTCTTCTTGCAAGCACAGAAGCCATATTGGACTGAGGTCCATCCTACTCGAGTATTGCCTCATCTTAACTTACATCTTAATTACATCTGCCAACACCCTACTCCAAAATTCGGTCATATTCATAGGGATCAGGGCTTTCAACTTCAAATTATCCTTTTGGGGAACACAACTTATCTCACAGCAGTGACTGATCTTTTTCTTGGGGCACCTGTCCCGGAAAGACACAGGGAGACTTGGTAAAGGCAGTGGTAGGAGCAGACGTGGTCACAGAGGAAGCAGAACCAGTGAGAAGCCAGGTGGCTTATTCAGCACGACATTTCAGTGATTTCATGACTGCTGAGATGAATGTGGAAGATGCTGTTTATTGCTTACTCAGTGGTTATTTTCCCCTTCTTTTCTAGCAGCGTCCCGATTTTATTTCAGTGGCAAGGTGGCCAACCACAGGGGATAGATCATCACGAGTTTTTTGTTTTTGTTTTTGTTTTTGAGATAGAGTCTTGCTCTGCTGCTCAGGCTGGAGTGCAGTGGCACGATCTCAGCTCACTGCAACCTCTGTCTTCCAGGTTCAAGCAATTCTCTGCCTCAGCCTCCCTAGTAGCTGGGATTACAGGTGCTCACCACCATGCCCAAATAATTTTTGTATTTTTAGTAGAGATGGGGTTTCACCATCTTGGTCAGGCTGGTCTTGAACTCTTGACCTCGTGATCCTGGCCTCCCAAAGTGCTGGGAAGCCAGGCATGAGCCACCATGCCTGGCCGATCATCACTGGTTTAATGCACATGTTGCCATCATCCCATTCCTCTTGGCCAATGATTGGTTTTGGGGGAACATGTGATCCAGTTTTAGCCAACTTGATAAAAGGGAAATCTTTCTGGGGCCTCCTGGAAACAGTTTCATCCATGAGAAGAGAGAAGTGTGTGAGGACAGAATCCCTTTTACCCTCATGTGAAGATATGGTGCTCGGAGCTGCAGCAGCCATCTTGCAATCATGAGCGGAGCTACTCTGAGGACGCAAGAGCTGAGAGATTAAAGGAATTTTGTATTTAAAGACATCATTGCACCAACCCTGGCACTCCCAGTCTTGTTATTGTGAGAAATAAATATTTTCAGCTGCTGCTTAATCCATAATTATTTTGTTTATTGCTTGAGGCCAAATATACACTTTATGATATTATTCCAATATTCTGTGTCTCCATGCATTTTCTTGTAATCCTGAGGTAAATTTTTTTCTGAGGTGGAGTCTTGGGGAGTGCAGTGGTGCCTTCTCAGCTCACTGTCACCTCCACCTCCCTGGTTCAGGTGATTCCCCTGCCTCAGCCTCCTAAGTAGCTGGGATTACAGGTGTCTGCCATCATGCCCAGCTAGTTTTTGTAGTTTTAGTAGAGACGACATTTCACCATTTTGGACAGGCTAGTCTTGAACTCTCGACCTCCGGTGATCTGCCCACCTTGGTCTCCCAAAGTGTTGGGGTTACAGGCCTGAGCCATTGTGCCAGGCCCTGAAATAAACTTCCATTACCTAAGATTGCTATTGTGGACTGAATGTTTGTGTCTCACCCTACGTCCAATTTGTATGTAGAAACTCTAGCCCCAATATAATGGCATTTGGAGATGAGGTCTTTGGAAAGTAATTAGAGTTAGACGAGGTCATGAGAATGGGGCTTTCATAATGAGATTAGCAGTCTTATAAGAAGAAAAAGAGATCATTCTCTCTCTTTTATCCTGTGTGAATGTGCTCAGGAAAGGCCACATGAGAACATAGCAAGAAGGTGGCAGTCTGCACCTCAGAAAGGGAGTCCTTACCAGGAAATGAACCAGAAGGCACCTTGATCTTGGATTTCCTAGCCTCCAGAACTGCGAGAAATGCATTTCTGTTTTCAAGTGACCTATTCTATGATATTTTGTTACAACAGCCTGAGCTAACTAAAACAGGTATGCATCTGTGTATGTAGTAGACATATCTCTAGTATTTGCAACTTGAAAGAGATTACCACATATCTTTCAAGGAGTCAAAAGTCTTTATGAGTTTGGCAGCGGTTTCATTTCAATAATTTTTGGGGGGTAAACAATTGAAAGTGAATGGAGGAAAGAGACTTGCAGGCTGATTGTTGGTGGCTGTAAATACTGCCATGAGAAGCATCTTTATGTGGTAACAACTTTATGCATTTTTTTGGCTGTGGTGTCTAGAGCATTTGCACTGGAGTCCAGTGACCTGGTTTGAATCACACTCCAACGTGAATTGGCTATGTGACATGGGGCAATTACTTCACCCTTTTAGGCCTCAGTTTCCTTATCTGTAAAATAGGGATACTAATAATATCTATCTCATAGGATTATTTAAGGATTCAATGAGTTAAACACAGAAGGCATTTCAAATAGTTTTTGCTGAGTAGTAAAGGTTGACCAAGGCATGTTTTGCAACTGCTGAATTATTCCTGAGTCTGTGCTCCCAGGAAGTGCTATTGGTATAGCTTTCCACATGCAGGCTGTGGGCATGCAGGTCTGTTCCTGACTGCCCCACACTTTTCACCTTCTGCTAGGCTGCGCTCCTAACAGAGTGATAGGTTCTGAATCAGCAGAAAATTATTCCATTTTTTGCAGAGATGTAAGATCTGGGGAACAGTGTCCCTGCAGGAGAACTGGATGTTCTTGAAGGATCCAGGACTCTCAGGAGCAGTGGAGGTGGTTAGAAGCAGATAAACTAGAGATGCATTTGTGGTAGAGTTAAGAGTCCTTGATAACGAATTATAGGTGGGAAAGGTGGAGAGAGAGGAACCACGAAGCTCTGGCCGGAGCAATTAATTAGTCATCACTCGCAATGACTTTCTTCCCTGCCTGTTTTGCAGACACCTAATGTGCTTCCTAAAGCATAAGGCTGATCTCTTTGGATGCCCCAAGGGCTTCCAATGAAAGGTGAAAGCCCAGGGAAGCTGAAGCTGGGGTCTGGAGCCAGAGCAGTAACTGGATTGCCCACTAATGCCTACATTTGTTAATTTAACAGCTTCTCAGTATTATTTGGGTACCTTGAGCTCTTTTGAGTTCGTTGTTAGCTTTGTTGCCCAGGCTGGAGTGCAGATCACTGCAGCCTCTAACTCCTGGGCTCAAGTGTTTCTCCTGCCTTAGCCTCCTCAGTATCTGGAACCACAGTATGTGTCACCATGCCAGGCTAGTTTTTAATTTTTTGTAGAGATGAGGTCTCACGATATTGACCAGGCTAGTTTCGAACTTCTGGCCTCAAGTGATCTTCCTGCCTTGGCCTCCTGCAGTGCTGGGATTACAGACATGAGTCACCATGTGCAGTTAGTGGAATTACATTCCAAGTCACATGTCACAATCATATATTTTGCTTAGTAGTGTATTGCATAGTTGGTGTGATGGGGTTAAAAATATCAATATTTTATGAAAATGGTCATTACCTCTAGGAGCATTTTCCTCCTAATGAGACCTGAGAGCTGTTGGCTTCTCTCAGATGTGTCTGGGATTGGAACTAGCCATGCCTTCCACTTTCTCCACTGAGTTCCTGTTGAGTCTGGCTTATTGGGCAGTAGTGTCAACAGAGGTCTCCTGAGATTCTCGAGTCACAGTGATGCCAAGTCTATTTTTATACTGGAAGCTATTTGGTTTCTCTTGTCTCTGGATTAAGTGAGAAGTCCATTAAATGAGCAGGCTTCCCTAAGTGGGATTTATATTTATTTTACCATGAATTGGCTGGCTGCTTCATGCAATCAGTCAGATTCTTGTTGGTCACTGCTCTCGTCACTTGGCCATATCCCAAATTTATCTCCCTAATTACTAGCTTACTATGTAGTTTCATCTTAGGGGATGTGCACTCTCTGGCTTGCTGCTATGTGTTATTATTTGGGTTTTCCAAGGCTATTCCTTGCTAGCTTCGTCTTTACTGTCATTAATCATTATACCTTAGCCCTTATTCATTCATTCAGTCTTTCGTTCATTTAATGAATGTTTAGTAAGTGTCTGTAATATGCCATGGTGGGTGCTGGGGCCAGGGATTCAAAACAAGGCAATCTCCCTGCTTTCAAGGAGAAAATCCATGCAATGTGTGCCAAATCTCCATCAGCAATTTTCACCCCTGGCTGCATGGAAGAGTCTCTTGAAGGAGAAGCTTCTTTAATTTTGTTGTTTTGTTTTGAGACGGAATCTCGCTCTGTCACCCAGGGTGGAGTGCAGTGGTTCAAGCAAGGCTCACTGCAGCATCTACCTCCTGGGCTTAAGTACTTCTTCCACTTCAGACTCCTGAGTATGGGACCATAGATGCCTGCCACCATGCCTGGCTATTCTATTTTTTCTTTTTTTTTGATTTTTTTTTTTAGAGATGGAGCAAGATGCTGTCTCAAAAAAATAAAATAAATTAAATCTGTTGAGACTTAATTTTTGTCCTAAATATGGTTTATCCTGGAAAACGTATATGCTATTGTTGTTAGGTAGTAGTCCATATATATTTGTTAGGTCAGGTTGGTTTATTGTGTTGTTTAAGTCCTCCATTTTCTCACTGATTTTCTGCCTGTTTCTTCTATCCATTATTGAGAATGAAGTATTAAACTCTTTAACTATTATTGTAGAACTGTTTCTCCCTTCAGTCTTCAGTTTTTGTTTCATGTATTTTGATGTTCTGCCACTAGGCGTATAAGTGTTTCTGATTGCTATATATTTATTACATGAAAACTTTTATTAGTCTATAATGTCTCTCTTTGTCTTTTGTAACCTTCTTGGTTTAAAACATATTTTGTATGATATTACTACAGCCACCTCTGCTCTCTTTCGGTTATAATTTGTGTGGAATATCCTTTTTCATCCTCCAACTTTCTATTTGTTTCTTTGAATATAAAGTGAGTCTCTTGTAGATAGTATACAGTTGAATCATACTTAAAAATCAATTTTCCAATGTATTTTATTAGACAATTTAATCCATTTATATTTAAGGTAATTACTGACGCTCTAACCCCATATGTGACTATACTCAGAATAAGGAAGAAATTAAGGTAAAATGAGGTCATAAGGGTGGAGCTCTGTTCTGATAGGATTAGCACCCTCATTAGAAGAGACCCCAGGGAGCACTTGATTGCTCTCTCTCCTTCTACCATGTGAAGACACAGCAAGAAGGTAGCTGTCTGCAAGTGAGAAAGAGAGCCCTCACCAGGAACCAAGTCAGCCAGCACTTTGATTTCTCAGCCTCCAGAACTAAAAGAAAATGCATTTTTGTACTTTAAGGCACCCAGTGTGTGGTATTTTGTTACAGGAACCCAAGCTGACTAATACACCATGATTGCAAAGGCAAAGTATGGAACTGGAGGTGGAAAAACCAAAGCCACCCTAGTTTTAACAGCAGGGGCACACAGCTCTACCAACTGTTCTGGGGGAGGAATCCAAGTGCCCAGCTGGGCCTGGCCAGCGTGCCTCTGCTGGGTCCTTCAAGAACATGTTCCTCTGTGCACTTTTTCAGTTTTACTTTATCACATATGATGAGATTTACTGGATTTGTGCAGACTATTTAGAATCCATATTGAGGCTAATCACCAAAGAAGAAGAGACAAGATCTTACTTCAACTGTCTGGAACATTCTGTTTACAGCTACTTATGTTATTTAGAATAATGCATATTTTGCTATCAATAGGAAGCTACCTGAATGTTGGAAGGCCCCTGTCTTTTAGCTGAAAGCACATCATACTTTTTTTTTTTTTTGAGCCAAGGTCTAGCCCTGCTGCCCAGAGTACAGTGGCGTGATCTTGGCTCATCGCAACCTCTGCCTCCTGGGTTCAAGCAATTCTCCTGTCTCAGCCTCCTGAATAGCTGGGATTATAGGCGCCCACCACTATGCCCAGCTAATTTTTGTGTTTTTAGTAGAGACGGGGTTTCACCGTGTTCGCCAGGCTGCTCTCGAACTCCTGACCTCATGATCTGCTTGCCTGGGCCTCCCAAAATGCTGAGATCACAAGCATGAGCCACTGTGCCCGGCCAGCACATCATACTTTTCAGCCACACTTTCTTAATTTGCCTCTGTGGGGCCAACCTCGTGGGACTATCAGCTTCATGGTTGATCAGTGGCTAGCAGTATCTTGCCTAAGCCTCTCTTCTTCCTCCAGTCTTCTATCCCTCAGTAACACCAGAGTGGGAAGGTCTGCAAGGATCCAGAACCCCCAGTTGATGGAGTCCACACATGACCCAACAAAGATGAATTGCAGGCAGGCCTGCTATTGGGAGCACCAGACTTAATGGGTTTTCCTACCGAGATAATTGATGTACAGATGCAATAAATTAACTGCTTTGTGATTGACCACTTAGAAAGAAATGAGCTTGCCTGCCACCGTGCTTATCAGGTTGAGTATCACCTGTCAGAGGGCCAGATTCCACAAGGAGAGGAGAGGCCTGGAAGTGGATATTTTAGTCACTGGTTCCTCTGCATAGTGGCATTCAGGGAATGTACAGATCAATCATCCTTACCTATAGCTCAAATCTCTTATTGCTCAAATTTTTATTGCTTTTGGTTTTTAAATTGTGGTAGGCTCTCTCCGTGCCTGCAGACCTGTGTGATCAGGCTGAGATGGAAACCTAAGATCACCCGACCATGGAGACTTGGCTATAGCTGAAAGGTGCTCACATTTCTATGAGGCCAGTGGAATCCTCGAACATAGTTCTCATTCTATATGAATGAGAACACTGGCTTCTCTGAGGCCTCTCTGTGAAGGCAGAGTGAGGAAGGGCCAGATCCTAAAATGAGGTCCAGGCATAGAGGAAAGAAGCAGCATAAAAGACAGCAAGCTGTGAGGATAATGTCATGATAGGCTCTTGGTGACCCTCTGTGATTGAGGGGATGCACTTTGACAAAATCTCATTATTGGAATTGTATTCTCAGGGTTCTTCGGAGAAGCAGAACCTACGATACAATGCATATGTGTGTTGAGAGTGAGAGAGAGAGATTTATTTTAAGGAATTGACTCATGATTGTGGGGGCTGGCAAGTCTGAAATTTGCAGGACAGGCCAGCCAGGCTGGAGACTCCAGGAAGAGTCGATGTTGCAATCTTGAATCCGAAGGCAGTCTGGAGGCAGAATTCTTTCTTCCTTCAGGGAACTTAAGTCTTTTCTCTTAAGGTCACAACTGACATTGTGAGAGTAATCTGCTTTACTCAAAGTCTTCCGATTTAAATCTTAATTCCTTCTGAAAACTACCTTCATTGCAACATCTATATTGTGTTTGACCAAAAGCTAGGTCTGACAAAAAATTAGGTAGCATGGCCTGGCCATGTTGACATAATTTTATCTACGTGATAAAATTAACTATTACAGGAGCAGATAGTCCATGGTTTTACCTAGTGTGAGAATCCCCAAGTCATGGTAGAGTTGACTTACTAAATAGACATAAGTGAATAAAATATCCTGGAAGAATTCCAGCTAGAACCCCTCAGGAGCACTCAAGTTTGGAAATAGTTATTAAGTGTTAACTCTAGGATTGGGACCATGAAGCCTTCAGCTGCTTTTAGCTAATCACCATGACTTTAAGAAGATCTCACAGTGGAAGAGGGAAAGGACCTGATGAGTGAATGTAATTATTGCTGTTGGAGTTGCTGATGTTATTTATCGCCTACGTGTTACCTCTCTTTCTTGACTGTTCCAGTTCTTAAGCCAGAGACTCACTGGCCTTCGTCTATAAAGTCACAATTCCTGTGATCTGGCTACTCTTTCACAATAAAGTATTGATATGGGACCCGTTCACATGGTCTTTTTAAGCTGGCAGTTCCCGGGCTGACACTTCTGCCTTTTGGAGAACTGTTTTGTCCTAACGTAAAGTGAATTGTTTGAGCTCCCTCTTTTGCTTCATAAGGTTGCAAATACCAGCTTAGTTCCATCAGTAAAATGGCCCCCCTCAGCAGGAAGTTACGAGGGTGTATACTTTCAGAGATGGTATGTAGGCCCCACAGAGAGCACGGCCAGGTTTATCCAGGGCTGTCTTGTCTACACAATCTCAGGTGTGTCTCAGTTGAACAGTCCAGATCTCTGGCAGATCAGCACCCAACATTCAGGACTTGATGTTCAGACTTTGTGAGTACCACAAAGACGATTTTATTTTTGCTTGCAGCAAAATCCTGGGAAGGCGCAGTGGTACTTAGCACTAAGAGAAAAGCAGGGAGGACTCAGGAGGGGCTCATTAGCTGCGTGCATTAGATTCAGACTTTCCCGTTTGTAGCCTGAGCTCTTGGTAACCTTCCCCACCACCATCTCCTCCCTCCTGAATAGCTTTGAAACTTGTTTATTAGGCAGCCCAAGTATTCACCACCAGATAATTTGCACTTACTTGAATTCTCTCAATAACTGGTAAATTCCCTGTGGATATTCCCATGGCTGCACCCCGGCTTTTGCTCCCTAGACATACTTTGAGGATTTTCGAGAAAGAACAAGAGGGTTCTGTTTTACTTCTTTTTCTTCAAAGGCAGCACCCTATGTGTGAGTCTGAGCAGAGAATGAATATAACAGACAGGATGGTGCCTTTCTATTGACTTCAGATATTTAACCATGAGATGAGTTTTTTTTCTTTAAGACCTCCACCTTCTGGTTTCAAGTGATTCTCCTCCCTCAGCCTCCCGAGCAGCTGGGGTTACAGGCACCCACCACCACACCTGGTGAATTTTTGTAGTTTTTTAGTAGAGATGGGGTTTTACCATGTTGGCCAGGTTAGTCTCGAACTCCTGACCTCGTGATCCTACCACCTCGGCCTCCTAAAAGAGCTGGGATTACAGGCGTGAGCCACCACGCCCGGCCATGAGTTTTGTTTTTTTTAAAACAATGGCAGAATGGTGTATACCCATCACTTGTTTGATAAAATTACCAAACAATCAATTTAACTTAATGTCATATGTGCCACACTGACTGTGAATTTTGGCCCAGCCTTTGTGGCTAATGTGGTCCAGTGCTTTGTCCACAGCCAGGCCTCAAGCTCATGTCCACAAGGCTGGCAGCAAAGCCTCTGTGCAGGCATGATCTGGCCCAGGTGTCCTTTCCCTCAGACCCAAGGCTTGTTTCAGACTGAGGCCTCTCTTGCCTAAAAATTCCATACTTTTTCCCTCTGAAAAAAGCAATCTGGTCCAGCATGGCGGCTCAGACCTGTAATCTCAGCACTTTGGGAGACTGAGGTGGGAGAATTGCATGAGGTTAGGAGTTCAAGACCAGCTTGGGCAACATAGTGAGACCCCCATCTCTATTTCATTAATTAAAAAAAAAAAGCAATCATTTCTTCTCAGCTCTTCCCAGATCAACTCTTTAGTAGGTATACCCCAGGATACACATTTCTGGGATTTTCTTTTGCATAATCAAAGCATTACAGTCAAAACTTAGCAACAAGAAGATTTACTTTTAGGCTTTATTTTATTATTTATTTCTTTATTTTTGAGATGGAGTCTTGCTCTGTTGTCCAGGCTGGAGTGCAGTGGCATGATCTTGGCTCACTGCAGCCTCCACCTCCCAGGTTCAAGGGATTCTCCTGCCTCAGCCTCCTGAGCAGCTGGGATTATGGGCACCCACCACCACACCTGGCTAATTTTTGCATTTTTAGTCGAGACAGGGTTTCATCATGTTAGTCAGGCTGGTCTTGAACTCCTGACCTCAAGTGATCTGCCTACCTTGGCTTCCCAAAGTGCTAGAATTACAGGCATGAGCCACTGCACCCAGCCACTTTTATGTTTTAGAAGTGTAAACTTAGAGCAAGTGTTAGTTTTTTTTTCTTTAATTTTTAAGTTTAGCGGTACATGTGCAGGTTTGTTACATAGGTACACGTGTGTCATGAGGATTTGTTGTACAGATTATTTCTTCACCCAGGTATTAAGCCTAGTACCCATTAGTTATTTTTTCTGATCCTCTTCCTCCTCCTACCCTTCACCCTCCAGTAGGTGGCGATAAGTGATAGTGCCCAGTGTGTTCCCCTCTAATGGGTCCATGTGTTCCCATCATTTAGCTCCCACTTATAAGTGAGAACATGTGGTATTTGGTTTTCTGCTCCTGTGTTAGTTTGCTAAGGATGATGGCCTTCAGCTCTATTTATGTCCCTGCAAAGAACTTGATCTCATTCCATTTTTTAGCTGCATAGTATTCCATGGTGCACAGGTACCACATTTCTTTTTTCTTGAAACAGGAGTCTTGCTCTGTCACCCAGGCTGGACTGCAGTGGCATGACCTTGGCTCACCGCAATCTCCACCTCCCAGGTTCAAGCGATTCTCCTGCCTCAGCCTCCCGAGTAGCTGGGATTACAGGCACATGCCACCACCACACCTGGTGAATTTTTTTAAGTTTTTTATTTTTTTGAGACGGAGTCTTGCTCTGTCGCCCAGGCTGGAGTGCAGTGGCATGATCTCAGCTCTCTGCAATCACTGCCTCCTGGGTTCAAGCAATTCTTCTGCCTCAGCCTCCCGACTAGCTGGGACTACAGGAATCTGCCACCATGCCCGGATAATTTTTGTATTTTTTTTTTTTTTTTTAGTAGAAACAGGTTTTCACCATATTGGTCAGGGTGGTCTCGAACTCCTGACCTCAGGTGATCCATCCGCCTCTGCTTTCCAAAGTGCTGGGATTACAGCTTTGAGCCACCTCGCCTGGCCATGTACCACATTTTCTTTATCAAGTCTACCATGGATGGGCATTTAGGTTGCTTCCATATCTTTGCTATTGTGAATCGTGCAGAGCAAGTATTTTAATTCGCCATGTCCTGTGTGTATGTGTAGAGGTGATGTTTCCTGACTTCTTCTGTGTGGAACTGGAAACTGCAAAGCGAGTCCACTTTGCCATTTGCTCACTCTTCATTTTCCCACTCAGCAATGTGACTTAGATGTATGTAAATCTGCTAGACTAAAAGAGGTCCCTTGTGTCATTTACTTCCTAATTCCACTAGAATTTTAGAGAGTACTCACGAGATAAATGAAAAGGATGTTGAATGAGGAGATAAGATATTGTGTATTCCTGGTGTCACTCGCTCGCTTTCCCTCAGCCTCAGTTTCCCCATGTGTCCCTGGAGGTGGTAATTCAGAGAGTTATGAGATTTTAGAGAGGATACATGCAACGCCACTTCAGAAAGAAGAGGAGTTACTTAGGTTACATTGACAAGGGTGAGTTGCTCAGTGTCTATGATACTCCGAGAAAATTCAAGAGTGACTTGAAATTCTCCATTTCAAATATCTCCTCTGTTTTCCCTCTTTTCCGCTAAGACGTCTTGGAATAAAATTCCCTCTAACTTCTGGTGAAAGAGAGCAAGACTGATTTTATCAGGTTCAAATGTTTTTTGTTTTCGTTTTTTCCTAATTAAGGTAGGGTTCAGGACATAATAAATTTTACATTGTTTTTCTTCCCAGTGTTTTGGGATGCTGACATAGAATGGAGTGTGTCCACAGAAGTATGGGAAAATATGGGGGTGCGTCTTCCAGAAACTTCCATTGGGTAGACTTGTTGCTATAATGAAGTACCTCTGGGCATGGAAGATGGTCTCAGCCCAGCCTTTTGGGTTAAAGCTATCCATCATAAAGCTTTTGAAGGCTTGTCCTACCAAGATTGCCATATGTCACCAGGCATGGAAATCTATTGCGGGAAGTAGAAAAGTTCCTCTTTAAAGTTTCCTTTCTTGTTAAAGAACAAATTATAAGTGTGCTAATAACTCTTTGTTAAGCCCTAGCCTACGTTGCTGTTAGACATGCCATGCTTACAGGCACGTAGTACATTCAATGTCCTTGTATTTTAACCAAAATATCTGTGCTGGACATGCTCACAGGCATGTCCTAGCTCGCCATTGCTTTTACCTGTTTAGAAAAGTTTTAAGTTAGTAGCCAATCGGGTTTTAGTTTAAATTGTGAGGTCTGGCTCCAGCCAACGGAGATCAGACACGGCAGTAAGGATGATCCCAAATGCGTAAGGAATAAATATGTTTGTTTTTCCTTTGTTGTCTGTACTCTTGTGGAAAGATGGCTAGTGAGGGTACCCTTCCTGCAGTCCAGGAAGTAAAAATTGCTTGCTGAGAGATCCTTTGACTCAGTGAGTGCTAATTTTTCTTTTCAACACCAAGCATCTGTTTCCAACATCTATTATCTGAATTAGGCTGAGAACATTGTAAGTTATCACTTTTCTGCAGGCTCTGATGGCCCAGGGACTCCTAGGGTCACTTTCTTCCTAGCATCTGACTATTCCTCTCTTCTTCATTTTTCCTTCCTTAGATCCCCTGTAATACCATGAAATGCCTTATTTGCTTCTAATATGTACGCATAGATACATGGCATTATCTCCTTCCCAGAGGGTGTCACTTTTAATTAAAAGCCAAAAATCATGCATTTAAAATTTGGATTTAATATGTGCTTTCAAAAGGAGGGCTGGGGATACAGGTAAACAGATTGGGAAGGTGGGAAGGCATTTATGCTCTGCTTTGGTTTTACTTTCTCTGCAAATGTGGAGCTTTTTAATTAAAAAAGAATTTTTAGCCAAGACTTTTCAGTAGAAACATATACAAGTATTTCTCTGTCTACTCCATTCTGCTGACTTTGAAGAGGAGAGGTGGGTATGCTTAAACCACTGTGTTCCTTGGTGGGCTGATGGACTTGATGATTCTAAAGTAGGGCGACCTCAGCCAATTGCAGCAGCTGTTCCCCTTTGGAGGGGCTGGAGGTTTGGCAAGAGCAGCGGAAGAGGTGTACAGGGTGCTGCAAGTAAGTGGGAGTAGCCTTTGCATGTTCATGCCTCTTCATCCTCTCTTATTGAATCCTCAGAAACCACAGTGCTGGCTTGGGGGTGCTGCTGAGCTTGGCACAGCCCATTAGGTGATTCGACTGATTAGAGACAGCCAACAGGCTGCGCACGGTGGCTCACACCTGTAATCCTAGCACTTTGGGAGGCTGAGGTGGGCGGATCACCTGAGGCCAGGAGTTTGAGACCAGCCTGCCCAACATGGTAAAACCCTATCTCTACTAAAAATACAAAAAATTAGCTGGATGTGATGGTGTGCACCTGTAATCCCAGCTACTTGGGAGGTTGATGAGGCAGGAGAATCACTTCAAACTGGGAGGCAGAGGTTGCAGTGAGCAGAGATTGTGCCATTGCACTCCAGTCTGGGCAACAAGAGCAAAACTCCGTCTCAAACAAACAAACAAAAAAGTAGAGCTGGACCTCCCTGGGCCTGAGTCTTCCTGTCCCAACAACATGTAGTCCTCATGTGTACCATGAGCCTCTATCCATGTTGACTCACTGCAACATCTGTCTTCTGAATTCAGGTGATTCTCCTGCCTTAACCTCCTGAGTGGCTAGGATTATAGGTGTGCGCCACCACGTCTGGCTGATTTTTGTAATTTTAGTAGAGACTGGATTTCACCATGTTGACCAGGCTGGTCTTGAACTTCTGACTTCAGATGCTTCCCAAAGTGCTGGGATGACAGGCGTGAGCCACCACTCCCGGCCCCCTGTTTCTGCTTTAGAAAATGGCTCTTGATCTTGGGTGGACGTAAGGGCTACCCAAGAAAGGTTGTTAAAAATGCAGATTCTTGGGATCCTCTACCAAGCAAGACTGAATCTGGAGGCACCTGGGGTGGCACCCAGGAATCTGAATTTTAACCAGTGATTAAAGAAATCCTGGGGTTGGTGTGAGATCATGAATATAAAGAGACGTGTCCAGGCAATCCAAGGAGAAAAATAATGCAGACGCTACCAGAATCAACTTGTCACTGTTGTTACCCACAGTGTCACACTGTACCTTCTCCACCCAGAGATTTTTGAAAAAAAAATGTGGAAGAATTATCCAAGAAATACGATCAGTCTGATGGAGGATGGGAGCTAAGTGGCACCTCCATAACTTACGTCAGCGGTCCAACACTAAATCTGCTCAGTACCCACTTAAGCCTTCTAAGCTTTAGAATATTTTTGGAAGTGGGCAGCATATGTGTAGCACCTCTCACCCATTTTATTTTTTGAGATGGAATCTCACTGTGTTGCTCAGGCCGGAGTGCAGTGGTGTGATTTCGGCTCACTGCAATCTCCACTTCCTGGGTTCAAGCAATTTTCCTGCCTCAGCCTCCTGATTAGTTGGGATTACAGGCATGAGCCACCACAGCCAGCCTCTCATCCATTTTTATGTACGATCATAAAACCATTTAACATTCTTCCATGAAGTCAAGGAAGAGGTGACTTGTAGAAAATCTTCCAATCTATCCTGGCAAGTGCAAATAATTTAGAATGGAGCACAAAATACCAGCATTGTAATTCAACTGAAAATAAATATTCTAGCGGTCTATTGCCATGAACTGGAATCCCAACAGCAGGAAAGCAGGCGCTGTTGGTATATATTACATACAAAGACTCAGCTGTGTGTGTCAAAAATGGGCTTGCCTGCCTGGTAAGAGGTCAACACCCATATCTAGGAATAAATGTAAATAACGAAAAGCAATTAAAAATAAACGATACGTGCTCCTTTGTACTCCTTTATAGACTTTGTCCTTTGGTTTCAAATTTTTCTACCCTTAATATTATCAAAGATCTCTCTTGAATAGTTAAAACAATATTGTCTTTTAAAAATTGTAAAATAGAAAATTTTGGAAAAATAGGGCAAAGAAATGATTCATCATCTCATTATCACTTTTGAGCATCCCAGGTCTTTTTCCATTTGCACACACATTTTTATGAATTTAGGATCAGCCTGTCTCCACTTTTCATCTCATATTATGTCAGATAAATTTTTCATGTTTCTGACATATCTTTAAAATTATAATTTCCAATGACTGAGCACATGGATTCTCCTTAATTAATTTTCAGTTCTTAGATAATTTGGTTGCCCTCAATTTTTCACTAACCTAATGTGCTTTTCGGATAATGAAATATTTTAAACCCATAAAAAATGACAAAGAATGGTATAGGAAATATTCATGTATGCATCACCTAGACTTAAACAAATGTTCTGTTATTTCTAACTGTCTCTTTAAAGGGCTATTTTGTCTTTTATCTCTTACCTGTTTGACATGTCCTCATTCCTTTTTTGAAGACTCAAGTGGCTTCTGTGGTCAGAATCTTGCTGCGTCCTACCTTAGCTTGACCTGGAAGTTAATATTGCTGTGTATTGTACAGCAGGGGTATGGATGTTAAAACGTTAGGATGAAAGTCTGGACTCCTGGGTGTGACTCTAGCTGCAGAATCAGGCTTATGAGGTTTAATAGCTGTGTTATCCCATCAGAGATTGTATGGTGGTCCACAGCCTGCACTGGCTCTCATAGATCCTGACATGATCCAAGAACGCCAGTGAAGAAACATTATGCTATCTTTACAAACTGGCGGGTAGGCATCCATTTAAAAAGTTTTTAAAATGTATTTATTTACTTAAAAATTTGTTTTGAAATAATGATAGATTCACAGGAAGTTGGGGAAAATGTACAGGGAAGTCCCATGTACCCTTCATCCAATGCCCCCCAGTGGAAATGTCCTGCATAACTATAGTACGGTATCAAACCAGAAAATTGGCATTGGTGCAATCCACAGAGCTTATTCAGATTTTATCCATTTTATGTGCGCTCTTGTGTGTGTATGTCTATGTGTGTTTGTACACGTATGTGTGTGCATCTCTGTGCAAATTTGTCACATGTGTAGATTTGTGCAACAACCATCACAATCAAGATACAGAACTATTCCATCACCCTAGGGCTCCCTCTTGCTATTCTTTTATTTATTTTTAAAATTGAGACAGGGTCTCACTATGTTGCCCGGCCTTGAGTGCAGTGGCACAATCATGGTTCATTGCAGCCTGGCCTCCTGGGTGCAAGTAATCCTTCCACCTCAGCCTCCCGAGTAGCTGGGACTACAGGTATGTGCCACTACACCTGGCTAATGTTTGTATTTTCTTTTTGTAGAGACAGGATTTCACCATGTTGCCCAGGCTTGAATTCCTGGACTTGTGTGATCTGCCTGCCTAGTCCTCCCAAAACTGTTAGGATTACAGATGTGAACGTGGCCTGCTCTCCCTCTCTTCCTCCCTTCCTCCTTTCCTCCCTTCCTTCCTTCTTTTGATCTTTCTTTGTTGGACTCTGGCTCTGTCTATTTCTGCTCACTGCAATCTCTGCCTCCTGAGTTCAAGCTATTCTCTGGCTTCAGCCTCCCCAGTAGCTGGGACTACAGGCACACGCCACCACACCCAGCTAATTTTTTTGTATTATTAGTAGAGACTGGGTTTCACTACAATGGCTAGGCTGGTCTTGAACTCCTGACCTCAAGTGATCCATCCGCCTTGGGCTCCCAAAGTGCTGGGATCATAGGAGTGAGCCACGACACCTGGCCACCACTCCCTTTCCACTCTGCACAGCCCTGGAGGGGATTGTTCCTGTCTATTCCACTAGAAGAACAGGTTTCTTACTGCAAAGGGCATTTGTATTTAAAAGGAGACTGGGACATAGGGGCTGAAAACTACACCAGCGGGCTGGGTGTGCCCTCTGCTCTCACGGGAAGTTGGGCCTTTGGGATGAAACAGTAAACACACTAGACTATTTTTATTTCTGGACTGAAGCCATGCCCTGACATGTGCCTTATCCTCCTGCATTGCCCCATTCTTTGCCTGCTGCTGGTCCCATTCTATGGCGCACTTTGATTGGCTTTTCCATAAACTCACTTTACTGTTTCCTTTCTGGCAGAGAAATGGATTTCTGTCTCCATCTCTGGCAGAGAAATGGCAGGGACGGGGTATCCCAGGTCTCAGATGTCTTACAGTTTTGGTGAATGGACTTTTCTCAACCCAACATCCAGGGAAGTAAAGCGCCTGCAGCAGGCGCTGGGCTTAAAGGAGACAATCCCAGGTATCAACACCCCATGGCCCTGTAGCCATCTGGCCCAGTGCTCAACCCTCCCTCTACCAGTGTCTTGTAAGTGGCTTACATCACGGTCTGTGCTCCAAGACCCTTTGTGCTCTGTCCTAAGGATTGGGCATAGCAACACTAAGGACTAATTAATTGGTCTGTTTACAAAGCGATGTGACCTTGCACTATTCAGCTTACTCCATTTACAGGTGGTTGTGAAAAATGAAAGTGATTTCTCCGTTCACATATTCATTCAAAAGTTGCCATGTCTGCTATAGCACCCTTAGGCCCCAGGAATATAGAAATGAATAAATTATGCTTCCTATCTGGATGATCTCATAGTTTAATGGATGAGACAGAGCATAATTATTGTACATACAGTATGACAACCGTCGCCATGGGTACATTCATGAAATGCCACTGGAACGTGTGTAAGAGGAGGGAGTCAGGGGAGGCGTCCCAGAAAAGGGGATGTTAAACTGAACCTCATTCAGCCCCAGGCCACCTAAGTGGAAAGTGCCCACATGGTCATATTCTAATGGCACTTCTCTGCCTGAATATTGGGCAAATTGTGGAATTTGCCAGTGAACAGTGGAAGATTTAATAAAAACATTTAGACTGGGCACAGTGGCTCATGCTTATAAATCCCAGTGCTTTGGAAAGCCAAGGTGGGAGGATCCCTTGAGGCCAGGAGTTCAAGGACAGCCTGGGCAACATAGCAAGACCTCATCTTTACAAAACATTATAAAAATTAGTTGGGTGTGATGGTGCACGCCTGTAGTCCCAGCTACTCAGGAGGCTGAGGTGGGAGGATGGCTTGAGCTCACGGGGCTGAAGCTACAGTGAACTGTGATCACACTACTGCACTCCAGTCTGGGTAATAGAACAAGACTCTGTCTCTAAAAAATTCAAAAATTAAAATAATAAAACTCTTATTATAAAGGATTGTGTTTCATGTTTTGAAGGAGTTTCTGAAATACAGAAAACCATAAATAATAAGGTAACCACCATGCATACGCTATTCCTCAGATCTTGAATTTAAACCATTAATATTTCAGATAAATTTTTAATATTTAAGGGAGTTGGAATAATATAACAAGGGTGAAGTACCTTTTCTATCTCCAGTTTTGGTCTCTTCTTTTCTTTTCCGGAGACACCAGTATTATACATTTGGTATGTGTTTTGTCTACTTTATTTAAAATGATTTTATCACATGCTTCAATGAATATATCTCTATATGATATTGCAGAGTATAATTTTATGCATTTTATTTATTTATTTTGAGACAGAGTTTCATTCTTATAGCCCAGCCTGGAGTGCAATGGCACAATCTTGGCTCACTGCAATCTCCACCTCCCTGGTTCAAGCGATTCTCCTGCCTCAGCCTCCCGAGCAGCTGGGATTACAGGCATGTGCCACCACGCCCGGCTAACTTGTATTTTTAGTAGAGACAGGGTTTCTCCATGTCAGGCTGGTCTTGAACTCCTGACCTCAGGTGATCTGCCTGCCTCGGCTTCCCAAGTTCTTATGTGATGGCATGAGCTGCTACACCTGGCCCATTTTACGCATTTTAAATGTTTATAGAAGTCCTATGATATGCATAGCATAACATAGCATCTTAAAGCCTATCTTTTAATTCATCATTATGATTTCAAGATCTAGCCATTTTGATATATTTATTAACTTATTAATTTAAATGCTGTAGAACATTTTCAGTTGACTGTTCCAGAGTTAGTCCATACATTTTCCCACTGATGAACATTTTGGTTGTTTTCTTTCTTTTCTTTCCTTGTTTTTTGCTTTTATCAACAATTCTGCAATAAGCACAGCATATAACATACACTGATGGAAAACAGCAAACAATTTTAGGCTGTTGGATGCGTGCAACACCAGATTATACCATTTGGTTCTCCAAAGTGACTGTACCAGCTTACATTTCTATCACATTTTAATGCCATTTTTTATTAAACATCTGGCCTTGTCAGACTTTCTGAGCTGCCAGGAAGTCTGGCAATGAAATGGTACCTCACTGACAGCTGTGTGCTGGAACTGCATGGGACAGCAGGTTGTGTGCATCACATTCCAACTCTGAGTTCAGCCACTTCACAAGGTTAGTGTGAAATTGGCCATGGTGGGAGTATTTGCACTATGGGAATTGGCAAACACTACAAACTGGGCTTTCCCTTGGAGAGCCAGTTGCTGAGCGTTTACCAACTCACCATGGCCAACTCATTGGACTTCCTCAGTCCACCTTCTTCCCAGGACCTCACCTCACCTGACTCCAAGGTTACCAGAGGGATGAAAGTCCTGTTTGTGGCTGAAAGTTGTAACAAGGGGAGTTGTGCCAACGGTTGATGTAGCTCAGCAAGGCCTTGGCTACAATACTGTTCCACATGAAGGGGGTACAGGTAAGATAATCTCTGGTAAGCAAAATTAAAAAAAAAACGTAAAACAAAACACCTCCCCCAAAACCTTCAATATTTTTTTTTTGGAGTGCAGTGATGCAATCACAGCTCACTGCAGCCTTGAACTCCCTGGCTCAAAAAATCCTCCCATCTTGGCCTTCCGAGTATCTGGGACTAAAGATGTGTATCACATCTTTAAACTTCTGTAAAGATAAGGTCTCACTGTGTTGCCCAGGCTAGTCTTGAACTCCTGGTCTCAATCAATCCTGCTTCAGCCTCCCAAATGCTGGGATTACAGGCATGAGCCACTGTACCTGGCCTCATATTCTTTTTAAAAACTCCTTTTCACTAAAGGAACTCTTCTGCAGGTTTATTTTTTTCATTTAACAATATTTTCTGGAATTTATTGTATAATGTATGTTGTAATAGACTTTATTTTATTTATTTATTTTTCTGAGACGGAGTCACTCTCTGTCACCAGGCTGTAGTTCAGTGGTGTGATCTGGGTTCAATGCAACTTCCACCTCCTGGGTTCAAGTGATTTTCCTGCCTCAGCTTCCTGAGTAGCTGGGACTATAGGTGTGTGCCACCATGCCCAGGTAATTTTTGTTTTGTTTTGTTTTGAGACAGAATTTCACTCTTGTTCCCAGGCTGGAGTGCAATGGCGCAATCTCAGCTTACTGCAACCTCCGCCTCCTGGGTTCAGGCGATTCTCCTGTCTCAGCCTCCTGAGTAGCTGGGATTATAGGCATGCACCACCATGCCTGGCTAATTTTGTATTTTTAGTAGAGACGGGGTTTCTCCATGTTGGTCAGGCTGGTCTTGAACTCCTGACCTCAGGTGATCCACTTGCCTCGGCCTCCCAAAGTGCTGGGATTAGAAGCATGAGCCACCGTGTCCAGCCTTTTTTTCTGAAATTTTTTTTAAATGAATGAGAGGTTCTTATGTTGCCCAGGCTGGCCTTGAAAACATAGCCTTGCTTCCTCAAGCGCCAGGACAACTGGCCTGAGCCACCGTGGCTCCCGCACCCAGTTAATTTTTTGTATTTTTTTTTTAGAGATGGGGTTTCACCAAGTTGGCCAGGCTGGTCTCGAACTCCTGACCTCTTGATCTGCCCGTCTTGGCCTCCCAAAGTGCTGGCATTACAGGCATGAACCACTGAGTCTGGCAATTTTTGTATTTTTAATAGACTTGGGATTTCACCATTTTGGCCAGGATAGTCTCAATCTCTTGACCTCATGATCCACCTGCTTCGGCCTCCCAATGTGCTGGGATTATAGGCGTGAGCCACGGAGACTGGCCATACTTTATGTTTTTTATAGGTGCAGAGTACTCCATTTTATGGATCTACTACAGATGCAATCAGTCCCCAATCAATGAACATTTGGGTTGTTTTCAGCCTTTTGTTTGTACAAAAATGTTATAATAAATAGACTAATGCACGGGTCATTTTGTATTTTACTAACATATATTTAGGATAGGTTCTCGGGGGTAGAATTTGTCAGTAGTGTGTAGGAGATTAGGAAATATCTTTATTGAGGTATAATTTACATGCCATAAAATGCAACTATTCTAAGTGTACAATTAAATGATTTTTAGTAAATTTACATGGCTCTGCAACATGAACGCCATCCAGCTTTAGAGCACTTCCACTACCCTCAAAATTTCACTGTGCCTGTCTCCAGCCCCAAACTCAGACAATTATTGATCTGTTTCCTATCTTTGAAATTCTGCCCTTTCTGGAAATTTATCATATAAAGGAAATTGTCCAATATGCAGATTTTCATGTTGATCTTCTTTTACTTAGCATAGTGTTTTTAAGTTTCATTCATAGTGTTTAATGTCTGATGTGGTTTGGATTTGTGTCCCTGCCCAAATCTCCTGTCTATTGTAATCTCCAATGTGGGAAGTGGGGCCTGGTTGGAGGTGATTGGATCATGGGGCAGAATTCCCGTTGGTGCTGTTCTTGTGATAGAGTTCTCACGAGATCTGGTTGTTTAAAAGTGTTCATCGGCTGGGCTTGGTGGCTCATGCCTGTAATCCCAGCACTTTGGGAGGCCAAGGTGGGCGGACCATGAGGTCAGAAGTTCGAGACCAGCCTGGCCAACATGGTGAAACCTCATCTTTACTAAAATTATAAAAATTAGCTGGGCATGGTGGCATGCACCTGTAATCCCAGCTACTCAGGAGGCTGAGGCAGGAGAGTCTCTTGAATCCAGGCGGTGGAGGTTGCAGTTTGCTGAGACTGCGCCATTGCACTCCAGCCAAGACTCCGTCTCAAAAAAAAAGAAATAATAAATAAAGTGTGCAGCACCTCCCCCCCTCTCTTCCTTCTTCTCTGACCATGTAAGACGTGCCTGCTTCTCCTTTGCCTTCTGCCATAATTGTAAGTTTCCTGGGACCTCCCAAGTCATGTATACCATACAGCCGGAGGAACTGTGACCTAGTTAAACCTCTTTTCTTTATACATTACCCAGTCGCAGGGATTTCTTCATAACAATGCAAGAACAGACTAATACCAGGTCTCAGTAGTTCATTCCTTTTTATTATTGAGTACGGGGTACTGCATATATATATCACAATCTGTTTGTCTGTTCATAAGTTGATGGATAGTGTCATTGTATTCAGTTTGAGGCTCTTGTGAACAAAGCTGCTATGAACATTTGTGTACATCTCTTTTTGTGCACACGTTTTTATTTCTCTTGGGTAGACACCCAGGAGCGGAATTGCTGATTCCTGTGATAAGGTTTATGTGATAAGTGTATACTTAACATTTAAAGAAATTGCCAAACTGCTTTTCAGTTTTATATTCCCACCAATGATATTTGAGAGTTTTAGTTTCTCCATATCCTTGCAAATTGACAATCTTTTTGATTATAGCTCTTCTAATAGATGTTAATGATATCTCAGAGTGGTTTTAACTGGCATCCAACTAATGACTAATAATACTTTGCATATATTAGCTACCTATATAACTTTTTGATGGAATGTCTATTCACATATTTTAATTATGTTTTTTCTTTTTTTGAATCAGGGTCTTACTCTGTCACCCACACTGGAGTGCAGTGGCATGATTTTGGCTTACTGCAACCTCTGCCTCCCAGGCTGAAGCAATCTTCTTACCTCAGCCTCCTGAGTAGCTGGAACCACAGGCACGTGCCATCATGCCCAGATAATTTTCATATTTTTTGAAGAGATGGGATTTTGCCACATTGCTTTGGACTTGAACTCCTGGGCTCAACAGATCTGCCCACTCTGGCCTCCCAAATTGCTGGGAATTATAGGCATGAGCCACTGTGCCCGGCACTTGACTTTTTTTTTTTTTTTTTTAAATTGAATTGTTTATCTTTCTCTTATTGAAATGTAGAAGTTCCTTACATATTCTTGATACAAGTTCTTTATCACATATGTGATTTGCAAATATCTTTCTCAGTCTGTGATTTGTCTATTTTTTTGTTGTAGTTGTTGTTGTTGGGGGAGACAGGATGTCACTCTTGTCACCCAGGCAGAAGTGCAGTGGCACACTTGCGGCTCACTGCAGCCTCCCGACCTCCTACCCTCAAGCGATCTCCCCACTTTTTTTTTTTTTAATTGTAGAGGTGAGGTCTCATTATGTTACCCAGGCTGGTCTCAAACTCCTGGGCTCAAGCCATCCTCCTGCCTCAGCCTCCTGAAGTGCTGGGATTACAGGCCTGAGTCACTGCACCCGGCCTTTCTCTTTCCTTAATGGTGTTTTTGAAAAGCAAATATTTTAAATTTGGATGAAGTCCAATTTATCCCTTTTTTCTAATATAAACTGTGCTTTAGGTGTCATATCTAAGACATTTCTGCCTAACGGAATGTCACAAAGATGTTCTCCACTGCTTTTTTTCTGGATGCTTTATGGATTCAGTGCTTTCATTTAGGTCTATGACCCATTTTGAGTTAATATTTTACACAGTGTGAGGTCAGGGTTGACGTTTCTTATTATTTATTGCATAAGAATATTCAATGGTTCCAGCACCACTTGTTGAAGAGACTATCCCTTTTCCTTCCAATGGCCTTGGCACCTTCGTAATAAATCAATTGACAATATATGTCTATTTCTAGATTCTCATTTCTTCCTGTCATCTTTACTTCTAGCCTTTCAGAAGGCTTTTAAATATCCCAGGAGGTAGAGCCCTTTGAGAAATTATTGATCTCTTTTACTGTTTATTATAATCGTTTTTTTTTTGGGAATCTGGCCCAAGTCCCCTGTAGGGTTGGGTTAGGTTAAGTGCACAAAGGTGTCCAAGGTTATCCTTTGAAAGTGTTTTCATTATTCAGTATCTCCCCATGCCAATTTCCCAGGTCTCCTGTGTCACTAGGCACATTTCTTTAACTACGGGCACCTCCCCTGCTGGGCACAGTTTACTGAGGAATCGTAAGCCTGGGACCAGGCTGGAAACCCAACCCATCTCCCATGGGTTTTCTCTGTTCCATGAGACTCATGGGGCCCTCATGGCCCCTAGAGATGCCGCCAAATTGCAGCAATGACAGCTTAGGAACCTATGCCATGCTTACAATCTAGAGAGGTAGAAGATTCACCATGAGTTCAATTCCATTTTAATTAAATTCAATCTCCAAGTATTTGGATTTTTTTTTTTTTTTTTTTTTTTTTTTTGAGATGGAGTTTCACTCTTCTTGCCCAGGCTGGAGTGCAGTAGCTGATCTTGGCTCACTGCAACCTTTGCTTCCCAGATTCAAGCGATTCTGTCGCCTCAGCCTCCATAGTAGTTGGAATTACAAGCACTCACCACTACGCCCATCTCATTTTTCCATATTTTTAGTAGAGACAGGGTTTCATCGTGTTGGCAAGGCTGGTCTCGAACCCCTCACCTCAGGCGATCCACCCACCTCAGCCTCCCAAAGTGCTGGGATTATAGGCGGGAGTCACCACACCCAGCCTAGTATTTGGGTCTTTCCTCTCTGTCCTGGGTGGGTGAAACAAGGCCTGGGTCCCACCAATCCTTCATGCACCTTCCCCAAAACACCCCCCATGGCTAATAGGGGAGATGCGCATGTGCATAAGCAGCCGTGAGTGCCCTGTGAAAGGAGGCTAATGGAAATACCGTCTAGGCAAAGCCGTGGCCCAGTGGGAGAGTCGGTGACGTTCAAGACAGGTTGTAGGTAGTCAGGATGGAAAAGACTTCCAAAACCTGATGTTTGAGCTGGGTTTGGTCAAAAAATAAGGTAAAGGAGGCAAGAGGATTCCAGGCAGAGGAAGCAGAATCTGGCAAACCTACCCAGGTTTAGAACAGCAGAGTGTAATGGAGGAGCTTGGAATGAGGGTGAAATTGTTGAAGCCAAAGCTGGGAGCAGAGGGAGGCTGGGGTTCAAGGGAATGAATCTGTGCTTGGGACTTTACCTTAATTTTTTAAAAAAATTAATTAATTAATTAGTAATATAAAGAATTAATTTTTAAAGACAAAGTTTTGCTCTGTAGCCCAGGCTGAAGTGCGGTGGCATGATCACAGATCACTGCAGCCTTGAACTCCTGGGCTCCAGCTCTCACCCTGCCCCAGCCTCTGGAGTAGCCAGGACTACAGGTGTGCACCATCAAGCCTGGCTAATTTTTTATTTTTTTGTAGCTGTGGGGTCTCACTATGTTGTCAGGCTGTCTTGAACTCCTGGACTCAAGTGATCCTCCTGCCTCAGCTTCCCAAACAGCTGGGATTATAGGCATTAGCTACTGCATCTGGCCATTTAAATTTTTTAAAAAAATTGTGGGGAATACATATAACAAAATTCACCAGCTGTTTTTGAGATGGAGTCTCGCTCTATCTCGCCCAGGCTGGAGTGCAGCAATGCGATCTCGGCTCACTGCAACCTCCGCTTCCCGGGTTCAAGAGATTCTCCTGCTTCGGCCTCTCGAGTGGCTGGGATTACAGGAGTGCACCACCTCACCCAGCTAATTTTTGTATTTTTAGTAGAGACAGGGTTTCACCATGTTGGTCAGGCTGGTCTCAAACTCCTGACCTCAGTTGACCCACTTGTCTCAGCCTCCCAAAGTGCTACAGTTACAGGCATGCGCCTGGTCCCATCTTTTTTTTTGTTTTTTTTTTTTTGTGAGATGGAGTCCTGGTCTGTTGCCCAGGCTGGAGTGCAGTGGCACCATCTCAGCTCACTGCAACCTTCGCCTCCTGGGTTCAAGCAATTCTGCCTCAGCCTCCTAAGTAGCTGGGACTACAGGCAAGCGCCACCATACCCAGCTAATTTTTGTATTTTCAGTAGAGACGGGGTTCCACCATGTTGGTCAGGCTGGTCTTGAACTCCTGACCTTGTGATCCGCCCATCTTGGCCTCCCAAAGTGCTGGGATTACACTGCGCCCGGCCATCTTAACCGTTTTTGAGTGTAGAGTTCGGGAGTGTTAATTCACATCGTTGTACAGCCATCCAGTCATCTCCAGAACTTGTTCATCTTGTAATCCTGAAACTCTGTCCCCATTAAACACTCAATCTCCATTCTCCCTCCTCCCTGGCAACCAGCATTTTACTTTCTGTCTCTATGAGTTTGATGACTCTAGGAACCTCCTATGAGTGGAATAGTATTGTGTTTGTCTTTCGGCAAACGGCTTGTCACACCGCCTAATGTCTTCAGGGTCCGTCCATGTTGGAGCAGGTGTCAGAACTGATCTCCTTTGAAAGGCTGAATAATATTCCATTGTATGACAGACCACATTTTGTTCGTTCATCCATCTGTTCATGGGCACTTGGGTCCCATCTACCTTTTGACTCTCGTGAATGATGCTGCTATAAACGTGGGTGTGCAAATTTTTTTTTGAGACAGTGCTTTCAATTTTTTAAAATTATTGTACTTTAAGTTCTGGGATACGTGTGCAGAACGTGCAGGTTTGTTACATAGGTATACACGTGCCATGGTGGTTTGCTGCACCCATGAACCCGTCATCTACATTAGGTATTTCTCCTAATGTTCTCCATCTCCTAGCCCCCACTCCCCAACAGGCCCCAGTGTGTGATGTTCCCTTCCCTGTGTCCATGTGTTCTCATTGTTCAACACCCACTTATGAGTGAGAATATGCAGTGTTTCGCTTTCTGTTCCTATGTTAGTTTGCTGAGAATGATGGTTTTCTGCTTCATCCATGTCCCTGCAAATGACGTGAACTCATCCTTTTTTATGGCTGCGTAGTATTTCATGGTGTATATGAGCCACATTTTCTTTAACCAGTTTATCCTTGATGGGCATTTGGTTCCAAGTCTTTGCTATTGTGAACGGTACTGCAATAAACGTATGTGTGCATTCAATTCTTTTTGGTATATACCCAGACGTGGAATTACTGGGTCATAGGGTAACTCTATGTTTAATTTTCTTTTTTTTTCTTTTTTTGAAATGGAGTCTTGCTCTGTTGCCTAGGCTGGAGTGCAGTGGTGCAATCTCAGCTCACTGCAGCCTAGTAGAGACCTTTCACATGCCTACTAATAGTGCACAAGGGTTCCGATGCCTCCACATTCCCACCAATACTTGTAATTCTGTTATTTTCTTTTAGACTAACCATCCTAATGGGTATGTTTACTCCACCTTTGATAAAAAGAACATTTACCTCTGAGTCATCAGATTGTGAAGACTGGCTCCAGTTAATGATTTTTATGTGAATGGACTCCCCTGAGATTGGGCCAGGTTTGACGCTTGGGACATCGACAAGTCAGTGAAGGTCATCTCTGGATCCTCAACCACCAGGCTGTATTTTCTTTGTAAATCTCACCCGCTCTGTCTCGTGTTGCCAGCTGGTGTTCTCACTCCTGCTGCTTCCATTCCTCTCACGGCAGGAACACTCTTGTCTCCTGCCTTCTGCAACTGCAAAACAAAATCGTCTATCACAGATAGAGGGTATAAGACAGAGCAGACAGGCTGGGCTCAATGGCTCACGTCTGTAACCCCAACACTTTGGGAGGCAGAGATGGGAGGATTACTTGAGGCAAGGAGTTTGAGACCAGCCTGGCCAACATAGTGAGATCCCATCTCTACAAAAAATTAAAGAATTAGGCTGGGCATGGTGTCTCACACCTGTAATCCCAGCACTCTGGGAGGCCAAGGTGAGTGGATCACCTAAGGTCAGGAGTTCGAGACCAGCCTGGCCAAAATGGTGAAACCCTGTCTTTACTAAAAATACAAAAATTAGCTGAGAGTGGTGGTGTGCGCCTGTAATCCCAGCTACTCAGCAGGCTGAGGAAGGAGAATTGCTTGAACCCAGGAGGCAGAGGTTACAGTGAGCTGAGATCGTGCCATTGCACTGCAGCCTGGGTGACAGATCGAGACTATCTCAAAAAAAAAAAAAAATTATAGAATTAGCCTGTAGTCCCAGCTACTCAGGAGGCTGAGGTCAGAGGATCACTAGAGTCTAGGGTGTTGAGGCTGCAGTGAGCTGTGATTGCATCACTGCACTCCAGCCTGGGCAACAGAGCAAGACCTTGTCTCTGAAAGAGAGAGAGGGAGAGAGAGAGGGATTGAGGGAGAGAGAGAGAGAGAGAAAGAGAGAGAGAGAGATCGATCAGATAAAAGCAAACCAAAATGAACTCTTTCTGAGTCCTTACACTAAAACCTGGGTCCTCCCATTACCTTTCCTCGCCTTCTTTCTTTCTGTGTGTGAAATTGCCTGGGTCTTTATCTCTCTTTATCAGCTTAGAGTGTCAGGTTTTCTTGACAAGCTCCTGGGGCCGTTCTAGGGATCAAATGAGATTATAGATGGGCAAGCACTCAGGTTTGAAGTGCTACATCAATGTATAGGATTATTATTAATCTCTCATTGATCTCTTCATACAGAAAAAAAAAATAAGCCTTCTCCCCTGGGGTTTCCATGGCAAAGAGATGGCTGTGACTCTCCTCTCCTCAGCCCCAGCTCCTCTCCTCTGCTGAATCGAGCTCTGATGCAGGTAACGCCATCATCACCCTTGTGATTTATGACCAAGGAGCCCGCACTGTAAATCAGAGGTTGTAAGCCCGTTTGGAATCAGGTGCATATATTTGTTTTGCTTGGCTTGTTGAATGTTTTAAAACTATTTTTATTTTGTTGTCAGCATAGAGAAATCAGGAGAGTTACCAAAAGATAAATAAAATTAAAAAATCCAGGTTTCTGACATTTTTTTTTTTTGAGATGGAGTCTGGCTCTGTCACCCAGGCTGGAGAGCAGTCGTGCGATCTCAGCTCCCTGCAAACTCCGCCTCCTGGGTTCAAGCGATTCTCCTGCCTCAGCCTCCTGAGTAGTTGGGATTATAGGCAGGCGCCACCATGCCTGGCTAGCTTTTTCGTGTTTTTAGTAGAGACGGGGTTTCACTATGTTAGCCAGGCTGCTCTTGAACTCCTGACCTCAGGTGATCCGCCCACCTTGGCCTCCCAAAGTGCTGGGATTAAAGGCATGAGCCACTGTGCCTGGCGGTTTCTGACATTTTGAGAAAGATGTGGAAGCCTGAAGAGCTGGCGGTGCGGGCCTGTGTTGCTTCTGCTGACAGAGGGGTCTCTCCCCACCGGCTGTGCTTGCTCAGGGGGTTTGCATTATGGGCCTGATGGGAACGAGAACCCGGTGTGAGCAGGGAGGAATCACACCCACCAGTGATCTCTTGAGTTTGTTTCCGAGCAACACTGAACAGCTTCAGGGAGTGTCTGATTTTGGTGTGAGCATGAACACCTGTGTGAGTGTGGAACTGTGTGTTCTTCCTGGGACCTGTAAAGCCATCGCCCTATGGGTGTGGTCACTATTCCCACCTTCTGGTGACTTAAATGCTTCCAAAGTGCTGGCTATGGTGGGGGCAGAAAGTCCACGTCTGGGCAACAATGTAGAGAAAGACTCAGGGATGTTGTGTGCGGCAGCTCATGCCTGCAATCCCAGCAATTCCGGAGGCTGAGGCGGGAGGATTGCTTGAGGCCAGGAGTCAGAGGCTGCAGTGAGCCATGATCACACTACTGCACTCCAGCCTGGGCAACAGAGTGAGGTCCTGTCTCAAAACAAAACAAAACAACAACAACAACAACAAAAAACCCTAGCATGGTGGCACATGCCTGTAGTCCCAGCCACTGGAGGGGCTGAAGCAAGGGGATTACTTGAGCCTAGGAATTTCTACAAGATCACTTGAGCCCAGGAGTGCTGCAGTGAGCAATGATCATACCACTGCAGTCCAGCCTGGGTGACAGAGAGAGACCCTTTCTCTAAACAAACACTCAAAAAAGACTTAGAGAGGCTGGGCGTGGTGGCTCACCCCTGTAATCCCAGCAGTTTGGGAGGCTGAGGTGGGCGGATCACCTGAGGTCAGAAGTTCGAGACCAGCCTGGCCAACATGGTGAAACCCCATCTCTACTAAAAATACAAAAAAATTAGCTGGGTGTGGCGGCACGTGCCTGTAATCCCAGCTAATCGGAAAGCTTAGGCAGATGAATCACTTGAATCTGGGAGGCGGAGGAGGTTGCGGTGAGCTGAGATTGCACCACTGCTCTCCGGCCTGGGTAACAAGGGTGAAAACTGTCTCAAAAGACAAACAAACAAACAGAGAGATTTGAAAAGCTGCAATTCTAGACATAAGTCTGTAAAAATATTCTATTTTAAGAGGAAAAAAGCCCAGATAAACCTGAAGCATAATCAGGTGAGAGGATCCAGTGTCTAGAAATCAACACATGAGGTGAAAACATGCTGAATTTTACAGGGACTGCCTCACTGTGTCAAAGATACACAATCAAAATGCAGCTTCTTTTTTTTTTTTTTTTTTTTCAGATGGAGTCTTGCTCTGTTGCCCAGGCTGGAGTGCAGTGGCGCAATCTCAGCTCACTGCAACCTCCACCTCCCGGGTTCAAGCTATTCTCCTGTCTCAGCCTCCCAAGTAGCTGGGATTACAGGCCACACTACCACGCATGGCTAATTTTTGTATTATTAGTAGAGACGGGGGTTTCACCATGTTGGCCAGGATGGTCTCAAAATCCTGACCTCGAGCTCTGCCCGCCTCAGCCCCCGAAAGTGCTGGGATTACAGGCGTGAGCCACCTAACCAGGCCGGATTTTTTTTCTCCTCCTTCCACTTACAATTTTTGTCTATCCTCCAAATCAAGGCTGGATTGACCGTGGTTTTTTGGTTCATTCTTATGCGAGGGACAGTCCCAGGTCAGTTTCAGAAGCAAAAGCAGCCTCAAGCCAGTTGAGAGACACTGAACAGCTTGTCTAATTTGAGAGGTTAATTAAAACTCCACGTTGGATTCAGCATTAAATCCCCCTTCTAGTCTGGGGCTGCTTTGGGCTGGAAGCCTGGGGAGGGTAAGGGGAGACCTGGCTGGTGTCTTCTGTCCTCTGTCCTGCTTCCTCCCTGCTGTCTGCAGCTCAGAGAGAGGAGGGAAAGGGCAGAACGCCACTGTGGATGCTGTCAGCTGACTGTCCTCTCTCAACCAGATGTCAGATGTCCCTCTCTTCTTCTTTCTCTCTACCCTTTTTCCCTCTCCCCACCTTCTCTCTCCCTTTCTCTCTCCCTCCTCTCTCCTCTTTTTCTCTCCCCCCTTTTCTCTCTCTTCTCTCCCTTCCCTCACATTTCCCCTCTCTCCTGTCTATCCCCAATCTTTTTCCCTCTCCCTCTCTCTTTCTCGCCTCCCTCCTCTCTCCCCCTTCCCTCTCCCTCCTCTCTTTCTCTCTCTCCCTCCTCTCTTTCTCTCTCTCCCTCCTCATTCCCCCTTTCTCTCTCTCCTCTTTCTTCCTCCTCCCCTTTTCTCTCTCGCTCCTCTCACTCCTCTTTCCCCTCCTGTCTCTTCCTCCTCTGTCTCTCTCCCTTTCTCCCTCCTTCCTCTCTCTCTCCCTGCTCTCCCTTCTCTCTCCCCGCTCTCTCTTCTCTCCCTCTCTCCTCTCTCTCTTCTCTCTCTTCTCTCTCTCCTCTCTGTTCCTCCTCTCTCTTTTCTCTCTCTCTCCTCTCTCTCTTCTCTCTCTTCTCTCTCTGCTGGGGTTACAGCATCTCCAGGCTGCAAGGGGCTGGACATCCAAGGTGGTGCATGTGGAGGGCTCAGCCGGGCTGTGGATCAAGTGCCCACAGGTGGCGTCTTCAGGCAGCTGGGCTCTGAGAGGTGTCCCAGGGACTGACACTTATGCCCAGAGATCCAGATAGTCATGTCTCAGACTCCTCAGGCACATAAGTCTACCAGCTGGGGTTCAGGACACATCACATGTCTTAGGGATTGCTGAGTTTCCTTCCCCTAGGGCATTTCCTCTTGCTTTCTTACAATTTGCTACTTTCCAGCTATACATGGACATTTTTAAGCAATGGAGAAAGAAGTCTGTCCCCTTTATTTATTTATTTATTATTATTTTTAGAAATAGAGACAGGAAGGCCGGGTGTGGTGGCTCATACCTGTAATCTCAGCCCTTTGGGAAGCCAAGGTGGGTGGATCACCTGAGGTCAGGAGTTCGAGACCAGCCTGTCCAACATGGTGAAACCCTGTCTCTACTAAAATTACAAAAAATAGCCAAGTGTAGTGGCAGGTGCCTGTAATCCCAGCTTGGGAGGCTGAAGTAGGAGAATCACCTGAACTCGGGAGGTGGAGGCTGCAGTGAGCCAAGATCCTGCCATTGCACTCCAGCTTGGGCAGCAGAGTGAGACTCCATCTCAAAAAGAAAAAAAAGGAAAAGAAAAGGTGACAGGGGTCTCACTGTGTTTGCCCAGGCTGGTCTCTAACGTCTGGACTCAAGTGATCCTTTTGCCTCAGCCTCCCAAAATGCTGGGATTCCAGGCATGAGCCACCATGCCTGGCCCATCTGCTTCAATTTTATCTTGGACAGCAGCTCTGCATAAGATAATCCTAAAAAGAAAATGTCTCCCTGTGAGGCAGGGAAGTGGCTCTTCTGTTCCGCCGTTATCCTTAGCAAACTAAAGCAGAAACAGAAAACCAAATACTGCATGTTCTTACTTATAAGTGGGAGCTGAATGATGAGAACACATGGACACAAAGATGGGAACAACACACATTGGAGCTGGTTATTCTTTCCTTTCCTTCTTTTTTTTGAGACAGAATCTTGCTCTGTCATTCAGGCTGGAGTGCAGTGACACTATCTTGGCTCACTGTGACCTCCGCCTCCTGGATTCAAGCGATTCTCGTGCCTCAGCCTGCCGAATAGCTGGGATTACAGGCGTCCACCATGATGCCTGGCTAAGTTTTAAATTTTTAGTAGAGACAGGGTTTCACCATGTTGACCATGGTTGGTCTGAAACTCCTGACCTCAGGTGATCTGCCCCCCTTGGCCTCCCAAAGTTCTGGGATTACAGGTGTGAGCCATTGCGCCTGGCCTATTTTCTTTTCTAATAAGAGCAACTAGGCTTGCTTTTCTGATCTCCTCACGAGGGGGGCATCAGGTAGTGGATTTAAAGAAGCATCTATTGTAGCACTAAAAACTCATGCCTCTGTAACCCAGAGCCAACCCAGAGTTAAAAATGGAGAGGAAGGATTTTCAACTATTTCAACAATTTAAAAGTAGTTGGTGTTTGGCTATATCTCACTCCATTTCACTACGTCAAACTGAGATTCTATAAACTGGAATCCATCTTCAGGACTGGAGGTGGCCACTGCTGAGGCAGGGGTCTGTAAACCTTGTCTGTAAAGGGCTAGAGTGCTAATATTTCAGCGTTTGCTGGCTCTGTGGCCTCTGTTGCAACTATTCAACAGTGCTGCTGTAGCAAGAAAGCTGACACAGACAATATATAAACCAACGAGTGTGGCTGTATACCAATAAAACTTTATTGACAAAATGAGTAGTGGGCCAGATTCAGCCCATGGACTGTTGTTTGCTGACCCCTGGTCTAGTGAAACCAGGAAGTCCAGCGATGACCTGCGGGTGAAAGTAAAATGCCACTGAGTCAAGAGAGTAAAGTTCTAGTCCTAGCACCACCCTGACTAGTTGTGTGGCCTGAGGAGTAACACCCATGTCTCTGGTCCTCCTTTTCCTCAATAAGCACAGGAGGTAATTGTAGGGTTTTTGAGGGATTTGGAGGCTGAGCAAAGAAAAAGAGATGACCTCAAGATGGCAGTAGAATGCACAAATTTTCTTTGATCAAAGCCTTGACAGATTTGTTGGAGGGAGAAGTCCCTCATGGCATGCAAAGTTTAGAGGCTATGGGATGGAGCTACTTCCCAGAGGGAGGACAGCAAGGGAACTCCTGGTGGAGAGAGGATCACAGAGGGCTCAGATGATGTCTAGGCAATGTCACTCAGTCCCGAGTAGCTGGGACTACAGGTGTGTATCACCATGCCCAGTTAATTTTTGTATTTTTTGTACAGAGGGGATTTTGCTGTGTTACTCAGGCTTGTCTTAAACTCCTGGTCTCAAGTGATCCTCCTGCCTTGGCCTCCCAAAGTGCTGGGATTACAGATGTGAGCCCCCGTGCTTGGTCAGGCTCATTCTTTTTTTTTTCCTTAATTTTAACGTAATTTTTGTGGGTACATAGTAGGTGTATATGTTTATGGGGTACATGAGATATTTTGACACAGGTATGCAATGTGAAATAAACCCATCATGGGGGGGGGTGGGTATTCATCCCCTCAAGCATTTATCATTTGAATGATAAACAATCCAGTTACACTCATTAAGTAATTTTAAACTGTAATTAAGTCCAGGCTCATTTTTTTTTTTTTTAAGATGGAGTCTTGCTTTCTTGCCCAGGCTGGAGTGCAGTGGCACGATCTCGGCTCATTGCAACTCTGCCTCCCAGGCTCAGCCTCCCAAGTAGCTGGGATTACAGGCACACGCCACCACACCTGGCTAATTTTTATATTTTCAGTAAAGATGGAGTTTCGCCATGCTGGCCAGGCTGGTCTTGAACTTCTGATCTCAAGTGATCTGTCTGTCTTGGCCTCCCAAAGTGCTGGAATTACAGGCATGAGCCATCACACCTGGCCACTAGGCTTCTTCTTAAGCCATTCTCAGCTCCCGCTTCCTTCCTGTCTCTAGGGCGGGCTGGTGACTCAGGGCTTGGCTAATCACATGTGTTCCCCTGCACACATAAGCCTATCAGGCTGATGAGGGACAATGAGTATTTGGTGGGACCGTTAGTAGAAGGGTGACCATCACTTTTCTACTGGGCTAGAACTGGGAAGACAGAAATGGAGCTGATGGAAGTCACCTGCCTCCATGTAGGGCCGGAGGATGAGACCAGTGTGTAGGAGGGCAGGCTCCACACAAGGACAGACTCAGTCTCATGAGCACTGTTTAATCCCCTGCCCCAAGCCTTGTCTGCTGCGAGGCATATCTGAACTTTCCCGTAACATGAGAAAGCAAAGTCATTTCTTTCTGTAAGCCATAGGGAATCACGTTGTCTGAACTCTCAACTGGTATGACACTGACATATTCTTTCTTCCTTTCTCTCTCTTTCTTTCTTTCTTTCTCTCTCTCCTTTTCTTCTTTCTCTCTTCTTTCTTTCTTTCCCTCCTTCCATCCTTCTTTCTTTGTTTTCTTTTTTCCCTCCCCTCCCCTCCCCTCCCCTTCCTTCCCCTCTCCTCCCCTCCCCTCTCCTCCTCTCTCCCTGTCTCTCTCTCTTTCTCACTCTGTCAACCAGACCGGAGTGCAGTGGTGCAATCTTGCCTCACTGCAACCTCCACCTCCTGGATTCAAGTGATTCTCATGCCTTAGCCTCCCAAGTAGCTGGGATTACAGGTGTGCGCCACCATGCACAGCCAGGTATAGTTTCATGCTTTATTTCTTGTCCTTTGAGGACTGGTTATTTTGTTATTTTATTATTGTTCCTCCAGTAGTTTAGGAACAGATTAAAGAAGTTATACATCTGTTTCTATTTTTCTAGTAACTACCCTTTAACAGATTAAGAAGTTATACATCTGTTTTTTTCTAGTAACTACCCTTAAAGTTTTTTTTTTAAAACAATATCTAGAATTAATCAGTATTTTAATTTTCTCCTGAATAAGACAGGCTTTTAGCATAGTTCAACTACTCTCGTTTTCAGCCAGCCTTCCTGCTCCCTTCACACTAAACCATCTCCATCCCAAGTTGACATCTTTTGAAATGTTTTTAGCTTGCAGTTTTCAACAGCACATTAAAAAATATGATGCATGAATAATTATTTAGACAGATGATTTATTCTCTCCTCCATTTCAATTTTCTACCCATTTCCTATATCATGAGATGACTGTGGGTGTGGTTTGATTTTGTTGGCTTTTTTCACTCACTACGGTTACTTACATTTTATGTTGTCTATTTTCTTTTCCTTTTTTTTTTTTTTTTTTTTTGAGATAGGGTTTCACTCTCTCACCCAGGCTGGAGTCCAGTGGCACAATCACAGCTCACTACAGCCTCAACCTCCCAGGCGCAAGCCATCTTCCCGCCTCAGCCCCCTGAGCAGCTGAGGCCACCGGTGCCTGCCACCATACCTGGCTAATTTTTATTTTAGTTTTTGTAGAGATGGGATTTCTCTATGTTGCCCAGGCTGGTCTTGAACTTGTGAGCTCAATCAATCTTTCTGCCTTGGCCTTTCAAAATACTGGGATTATAGGCATGAGTCACTGCACCTTTCCTTTATTTTCTTAAATTCATTAAATTTTGTTTCATTGAAGTAAATCCTTAACTAATTCATTTGAAAAAGTTTTATGAATGGTGAACTCTTTGAGTCCTAGTATATCTGAAATTGTCTTTATTTTGATCTCATATTTACGTCGTACTTAAAGAGTAGCTTTTACTGTGTATAAAATGCCAAGTGGTATTTATTTATTTGAGAGAGTGTCTTGCTGTGCTGCCAGGCTGGAGTGCAGTGGTGCGATCTTTGGCTTACTACAACCTCTGTCTCCTGGGTTCCAGCGATTCTCCTGCCTCAGCCTCCTGAGTAGCTGGGAGTACAGGTGCCTGCCATCACATCTGGCTAATTTTTGCATTTTCAGTAGAGATTGGGTTTTGTCAGGTTGGCCAGGCTAGTCTTGAACTCCTGACCTGAAGTCATCCACCTGCCTCAGCCTCCCAAAGTGCTGGGATTACAGGCATAAGCCACTGCACCTGGCCTAAAATGCTAAGTTCAAAATAATTTTTGTCTCCAAAACTTTTGAGGTAACTGCTTCGTTGTCTTTTGGCATCCATTGTTCCCAGTGAGGAGGCGAAACCCAATTTAAGTTTTGTTTCTTTGTGGGGAAGTTTCTTCTCTTCTTTTCTCTAAACCTCTACCTTCTGGGTTCAAGTGATTTGCCTGCCTCAGCCTCCTGATGCATGCCATCACTCCTGGCTAATTTTTGCATTTTTAGTAGAGACAGGGTTTCACCATGTTGGCCAGGTTGGTCTTGAACTCCTGACCTCAAGTGATCTGCCCCGCCTCAGCTTTCCAAAGTGCTGGGATTATAGGCGTGAGCCACTGTACCCACTCGGAAAGTTGTTTTCTTTCTCTTTTCCTTTCCTTTCTCTCTCTTCTCCCTCCTTCTCTCTCTCTGTTGTCTCTTCCCCCTCTTTTCTTCTTCTCTCCTTCCTCTCCCCTCTTTTCTCTCTCCTCCCTCTCCCCTCTCTCTCCCCTCTCTCTCCTTTTTCTTTCCCCTGCACCCCCCGACCCAGGCTTTGAAATCTGTTGCAACTTCCTCTTCATCCCTGTTGTGAAATTTCCCAGTGCTGCCTGTAAGCACCGACCTGTTTCACTCACTGTGATCACTTTCTAATGAACTCATTCAACACAAATATCTCTGTCTTCATTTATCTCTGGGTAGTTTCATTTCATTGTTAATTTTTTCTTTCTCTTCTGTTCTCTCAATCCTCCACAGAAGAAATTCACATGAGATGCCTCTTGGAGCGCTCGACTATTGGGGCCATAATTAATGTTCAGCTGTGTTGATCTGCTCCTCACCTGGTCTGTTGAGCTCCATGTTAGAACTATCATTTTAGATTTCTGAGGGTCCTTGTGGGTCACTTTTCTTTATTCATTACCCTCCACAGAAACATCCATGCTGTCCTCTCACCAGGCATTGCTTTACCTATGGAGACAAAAAATACAAAAAGCAGAAACCTTCTCAGTATTATCCAGTATTACAGAGAACTTGAACATCATGCGTTCACAGTTGGCCTTCACCTCGGTCATGTATAGCAAGGTCAGAAGAAGGAAACAAAACTGTAAGTAGTGATACTGTTTTTGTGTTTGTTTGTTTTGAGACAGAGTCTTGTTCTATCACCCAGGCTGGAGTGCAGTGGTGCAATCTCGGCTCACTGCAGCCTCCATCTCCTGGGTTCAAGCGATTCTCCTGCCTCAGCCTCCTGAGTAGGTGGGGCTACAGGTGTGCGCCACCACACTTGGCTAATTTTGTATTCTTAGTAGAGACAGGAATTCACCATTTTGGCCAGGCTGGTCTTGAACTCCTGACCTCAGGTGATCCACCCACCTTGGCCTCCCAAAGTGCTGGGATTACAGGTGTGAACCACTGTGCCCCGACATGACAATGTGTTTTTTTTTTTTTTTTTTTTTTTTAAAAACAACTCCTGTCAAGGATAAAGTTACCAGTCTTGAAACTCACTTTGAACCACAGCAACACAGGACTTCCTCTTCTCCCCAAAGCGGGACAAACGAACTAAACAGACATTTTCTGAAAAGCTTTACAACCTCTACTCTGCTGTTCCCCTTGTCACACAGCTCCGTCAGTGAGTCTAAATTTAGATCGTCCCTTGTTACGAAACCAGGACATTCCATTTTTGTTCAAACAGGAATGACACAGAAGTCAGTTCAGCTGCTTTTAATTCATAAAACGGATGCAAATGTATCTGAGGAAATAAAAGCCGTTAATTGCAGTGTTATTTATAATGGCACAAATTGGAAACAACCAAAGTGGCCAAAAGCAGGAGAGAAGAAAATGAATCACGGTGTGTACACAATCAGAGAATATTATGTAGAGATCAAAAATGACAGCTACAAAGAGTCACGGGCAAGATGGGAGGTGCGGATAGGAGGCTGCATGAAAAACTGGACGTAAAATTATACACATGCTGCTATGACGATGACGCATATGTCACACGCACTTGAAAACAGGAAAACATGAAAAAAGGTGGTAATGAATTGGGATACTTTTTATGGGGGAGTTTTTTTTTTTTTTTTTTTTTTTTGCTTGTTTGCTTTGTAAAGCCTAAGTTTTGCCACATGAGATAACTTTTAAAAGATTACATTATTAAGAGAAATGGAGAAAGAAAGAAAAAAGAGAAAGAGAAAGAAAGAAAGAGAGGCCGGGTGCTGTGGCTCATGCCTGTAATCCCAGCACTTCAGGAAGCTGAGATGGGAAGATGGCTTGAGCCAGGAGTTCAAGACCAGCCTGGGCAACATAGTGGGACCTCATCTCTACCAAAAAAAAAAAAAAAAAAAATTAGCCAAGGGTGGTGGAATGGGCTTCTGGTCCCAGCTGCTCAGGAGGCTGAGGAAGGAGGATTGCTTCAGCCTGGGAGGCAGTGGTTGCTGTGAGCCAAGATCACACCACTACACCCCAGCCTGGGTGACACAGCGAGACCCTGCCTCAACAACAACAACAACAACAACAAAAAAAAAAAAAAAAAAAAAGAGAGATGCAAAGAAAGAGAGTGCGAGAGAAAGAGAAAAAAGAGAGAGAAATATATACATAATATACAGAGAGAAAGAAAAAGAGAGAGCCAGAATTGAAGTGATTTTTGTTTTGTTTCGTTTTGTTTTGAGATGGAGTCTCTTTCTGTCACCAGGGTGGAGTGCAATGGCGAGGTCTCGGCTCACTGCAACCTCCACCTCCATGGTTCAAGCAATTCTCCTGCCTCAGCCTCACAAGTAGCTGGGGTTACAGGTGACCGCCACCACGCCCAGCTAAGTTTTATATTTTTAATAGAGATGGGATTTCACCATGTTGGCCAGGCTGGTCTCAAACTCCTGATCTCGTGATCCACCCGCCTCAGCCTCCCAAAGTGCTGGAATTACAGGCATAAGCCACTGTGCCCTGCCTGCAATTGAGTTTTTAAAGTTAGGGTGGCCTAGTGGGTGTGGCCTTTGGACCAATTCAATGCCCTGTTCCTGTTGCTTCTCTGCCTGGACACGTCCCGAGAATGGGTGTGTGTGTGGAATGCTCTTAGTGCCCCGTTCTCGTTAGTGATGCCGTGCCTCACGCTGGTCCCACCAGAGCTGCATGCCGTGGAACAAGCTCGCTGCTGTTCACCACCACGGATAGGTCAGGACTTAGTGTGAACTCTAACGCTTTCTAGCCTCTTTGAGTTAAAAAACTTCCTACTACTCAGGATATGATTCAGGACCTAGACTCTTCCTCTGTGCTCTACGTGGGTGGCTGGGCATTTGATGACACTCTTCAGATACTGGAGGCAGAACCAGGTCCACAGTTTTGCCAGTGGGAGCCTCTGGCCTCTGAAGGGAGGCAGCCTCCACCAGGAGGTACCCTCTGGGGAGATTTTCCTTCCTCTGTGGGCAGGTGTTTTCTCTCTGCCTTTCCTTTCCCTCTCTTCTCCCTCCTCTCCCTGTCTCTCTTCTTTCCTTCTCTCTCTCCTCTCCCTCTCCTTTCTCCTGTCTCTCTCCTCTCTTTTTCTCCTCTGTCTTTTCTCTCTCCTCTCTCTCCCTCTTCCCCTTCCCTCCCCTCCCCTCCCCTCCCCACTCCTCCCCTACCCCTCTCCTCTCCTCTCCTCTCTTGTCTCTCTCTCCCTCTCTGTCTTCTCTCTGACTCTCTTCTCTCCCTCTGTGTTTTGGAATCTTTTGGGACTGCCTCTTGATCCCTGTTGTTGTGAAATTCCTCAGTATTGCATGTAAGTGCTTATCTCTTCATTCTCTGTGATCAGCTTCCAGTGAGCTTATTCAACACAAATTCTGCTACTGACTGGTATTGCTACTGAGCTTTGAGCCCTGGTTGAAATAGAATGGCTGACCCATGGAGGCCAGACCCCAGTTTCTCTGCTTGGCACACCTAGTTTAGGTGATGGGTCAAGGAGATCTAGGCCTGAACTGCAGGCCAGACAAGTCAGAAGGGCCCGCAAAGCCTTCCCTGTTTGATGGACGCGGGGCATTGAAGACGCCAGTTGGCTGGGCCCCAGAGGCAGCTCAGCCTCCCGTGACAAAGTGGCAGCTCTCCCTGTGGGACACACTGTGTCTCCCTTTCTGCTTCCTGAAGCAAAGCCCAAGCGAGCAGCTCTTTTGGGGCCTTTTGTTCACAAAGGTTCCCCTAAATGCTTGAGTCTCGCCGAGCTGCATCCCAGTGGCGTCTGCACCAGCCATCCAGATTCTGCCATGCAGAACCTGCAGCAGCTATGGGCACTTAGCAGGTGGAGCTCAGGCTGCCAGACCACGGCAGATGCATGACACAGCCTGTTGGGGGTGGGAACTGTGGAAACAGATGGTGACCGCTGGTGGAGCAGACTGGGTCACTCATGCAGACGGCCCAGCACTGGCCGTGGGAGAGGAGGGGCAGACGTCCTGCAGGACAATGAGGGCTGCATTTGCTGGGCGCCTGCTGTGTGCCCTGATGAGGCCCATGGGAAGCAAGCAGCCGAGAGAGACTGTGACTTGTTTTCAGTTTTTCACAAACAAGGCTTCTGTGAACGTCAGTGCTCTGGCTTCCTTATGTACAGGGGATGGTGTAGAGCCAGAGAGGGAGAACTCTTGGTTGGAAGGGTAAGAGAATTTGCAATTTTTACAGATGCTGATAAATTGCCTTCCAAAGCAGGGTATGAGTGTTCCCATCTCCCTATCCATTTTTAAAAAAAATTTGAGATAGGATTTTGCTCTGTAACCCAGCCTGGAGTCTAGTGGTGCAATCACAGCTCACTGCAGCCTCAACCTCTTGGGCTCAAGCGATCCTCCCACCTCAGTCTCCTGAGTAGCTGAGACCACAGGCACATGCTATGATAGCTAATTATTTTATCTTATTTTTTGTTGTGGTTATTGAGACGCGATCTTGCTATGTTGCCCAGGCTGGTCTCGAACTCCTGGACTGAAGCAATTGTCTCGCGTTAGCATCCCAAAGTGCTGGACCAAAGGTGTAAGCCACTGCATCTGGCCCCTGTGATTTTTAACATAGGATTTGAGAAATATTTTAACTGAAGTATTCAGTGTCTGACTTATGTTTTATTATACAATGTTTTTATTTAAAAAACTCTAATTTTGGCCAGGCACTGTGGTTTATGCCTGTAATCCCGGCACTTTGGGAGAATGAGATGGGCAGATCGCCTGAGGTCAGGAGTTCAAGATCAGCCTACCCAACATAGTGAAACCCCATCTACTAAAAATACAAAAATTAGCCAGGTGCGGTGGCACGTGCCTGTAATCTCAGCTACTTGGGAGGTCGAGGCAGGAAAATCACTCGAACCCTGGAGGTGGAGGTTGAGTGAACCAAGACAGATCTCACTGTGTTGCACCACTGCACTCCATCCTAGGTTGCAGACTGAAATCTGTCTAAAAAAGAAAAAAACCTCTAGTTTTGTCTAATACCTGATGCATTGCATTAAAAAATTAAATTAACATATGATAATTGTACATATTTATGGGGTACATGATATTGCAATACATATAATTTATAGTGCTCAGATCAGAGTAATTAGCATATTCATCATCTTGAACATTTATGATTTCTTTATGTTGGGAGCATTCAGTATACTCCTTTGAGCAATCGGAAATCACATAATATATTATTGTTAACTGTGGCCATCCTACAGTGCTATAAACACTGGTCTTTGAACCTCTGACCTCGGGTGATCTGCCCGCCTCTGACTCTCAAAGTGCTGGGATTAGGATTACAGGTGTGAGCCCCCGTACCTGGCCTGACGCATTACTTGTTACTTAGAAACATTTACCAAGTACTTACTGGGTGTCAGGCACTGTCCTAGGTGCTGAAAACTGAGGCGGACGCATAGTGGGACACAAGCAAAGCCCTTTCCTTGTGGAGCTTCCACTAGAAGTGGATGAAAGATGCCAGGGTCTAATAACTGCACTTCTTGTCCCAGGATGACAGGCAGGGACAGGAGTGATGCAGAAATGTGAACTAGAGTCAGGGGTGGAGAGGGGATGCAATTTTAGGACAAGAAAAGCCTCTCCAAACTCATGACATGGGAGCAAAGATCAGAATGAAGTGATCAATATCAGAGGGTCCATCAGTGCTGACTAAGTGAATTAGAGTTGCATATAAAAGTTTCCACCACAGCAGTACCTGTCTAAGACACATCACAACTGCCCCTTGTGTTCCATCACATCTGGCCCGAGCCAGCGGCCACTGACTTGGACTGACCCTAGATCCCCTCTGGACCAAACTGAAGACATTTTCCATGCCAATGAACAACAGGGCTTGTTTTAACCCCCGTGCACATGCCTATGAGCTCTTTCTGCTGCAATCACAAGACTGGTGATCAGTCCTCAATTAGCACAACCAGCAGGGCTCCCTATCCAGAACTTATTCCTTTTATCTAGCTGTAATTTTGTGCCCTTTAACAAATCTCGGTGGGGCATAGTGGCTCTTGTCTATAATCCTAGAGCTTTGGGAGGTTGAGACAGGAGGATTGCTTAAGCCCAGGAGTTCAAGACCAGCCTGGGTAACATAGCAAGACCCTGTCTCAACATAAACTGAAAAAAACTAGCCGGGCATGATGGTGTACACCTGTAGTCCCAGCTAGTCTGGAGGCTGAGGCAGGAGGATGGTGTGAGCCCAGGAGTAAATGCTGCATTATGCTCAGTGCATTTTTTCATGAGCTCTTCCTCCTTTGCTTGCATCTGAACAGACTCAGCTCTGTATTTTTTAAAAACAAGCTCTGGTCATTTTTCTTTATTCATTCATCGTCTTTACTGTGGCTGATCTCACACTGCAAAGTAGCACCCATGCTATTCTTATCCCTTGGGTACTTGTTACCCTGAAGTTGTGCCATGAACAATGACCAGAAATGAAAACAAACTTCCAAAAGCCTTGCAAGTAGTCATTTTTTTTTAATCACAGAGGAAGCCAGAAAAAAAATCACTTTGACATTCAGGAAGGAAGACAGAATTTACTTTCTGTAGCAGATGAACTGTTGGGAGATTTCTGATGCCCTTTCAGCTGTCTTTGTTTCTAAGGAATGTTTTTTGGTATCAGCCAAGTGTCCAGCGAGCTATTCTGGACACTCGGTGAATTAGAAATGTATAAAGTTAAGAGCTGAGTCACTACTCAGCAACTTTTGTTCATAATGCTGATGGTCATGGTTAGCGTAATACCATCATTAAAAGCACGTATTTTGTCTTAATATTCTGTAGTATTACGTTCGTGCAATTTGATAAACACACATTCATAAACAATACTGTCTAGGGAAGGGTGCAGTGGCTCACACCTGTAATCCCAGCACTTTGGGGGTCCGAGAGAGGTGGATCAATGAGGCCAGCAGTTCTAGACCAGCCAGGCCAACATGGTAAAACCCCATCTCTACTAAAAATACAAAAATTAGCTGGGCATGGTGGCACCCGCTTGTAGTCCTAGCTACTCAGGAGGCTGAGGCAGGAGAATCACTTGAACTTGAACCTGGGAGGCGGAGGTTGCAGTGAACTGAGATCGCACCACTGCACTCCAGCTGGAGTGACAGAGAGACTCCATCTCAAAAAAAAAAAAAAAAAAAAAAAAAAAAAGGAATTGTCTAATGCCCAGTATACTTCAAAGTAAAATCTATACAATAGAAGTGTAACCTGGCTGAGCGTGGTGGTTCATGCCTGTAATCCCAGCACCCTGGAAAGCTGAGCTGGGAGGATAACTTGAGCCCAGGGGTTCAAGACCAGCCTTGGCAACATAGCAAGATCCCATCTCTACAAAAAAATAAGATACAATAATTAGCCATGGTGGCATGTGCTTGTAGTCCCAGCTACTCAGGAGGCTGAGGTGGGAGGACCACTGGAGCCCAGGAGATTGAGGCTGCAGTGAGCTGTGATTGTACCACTGTGTTCCAACCTGGGCAACAGAGTGAGACCCTGTCTAAATGCGTGTGTGTGTGTGTGTGTGTGTGTGTGTGTGTGTGTGTAATTATATATTAATTATAGTACATTATACCATATCACATTATAGTCTGATATGGTTTGGCCTTGTGTCCCCACTCAAATCTCATCTTGAATTGTAATCCCCAGGTGTCGAGGGAGGGTCCTGGTGGGAGGTGATTGGATCATGGAGGTGGTTCCCCCATGCTATTCTCATGATAGTGAGTGAGTGCCATGAGATCTGATGGTTTTAAAGTGCTTGTCAGTTTCCCCTCACACTCTCTCTCTGCTGCCATGTAAGACTTGCCTGGCTTCCCCTTCCCCATCCACCCTGATTGTAAGTTTCTTGATGCCTCCCCAGCCATGTAGAACTGTGAGTCAACTGGGCCTCCTTCCCTTATAAATCACTCAGTCTCAGGAAGTTCTTTAAGGCAGTGTGAGAATGGACTAACACATAGTCATGAGGTGACTTAGTAATTTGATTATCTTGGTCATTGGAGGTGTAGCTTTAGGTCAGATTGAATGACTAGAAATCCAGTTTGACTGCCAAAACAGCTGGGATTTCATACACCATAATTTTGCCCATTGATTAGGTTGGAGCTGTGTTTCTGGACCTTTAATGTGTATATCAATGGAATCACATGGGGATTCTGTTAAAATGTAGAATCTGACTCAAAAAGTCTTGGGTGGGACCTGAAAATCCAGGTAGCAATTCCAGGTAGCTCCCAGGTGATGCAGATTCTGCTGGCTCATGGACTCCATGCCAAAGGACAGGGGCTACATCTTCCTGTGTGGTGTGCTTGGAGACACTGGTGGGCCAAGCAGGGGTTGCAGGGCTTGAGGAATCTCTCTCAATTATTATACAATGCTTTTATTTAAAAAAACTCATCCTGGCATGGTGGCTGACACCTGTGATCCCAGCACTTTGGAAGGCTGAGGTGGGTGGATCACTTGAGGTCAGGAGTTCAAGACCAGCCTGACCAACATGGTGAAACCCTGTCTCTACTAAAAACACAAAATTAGCCTGGAGTGGTGGCACACACCTGTAATCCCACCTACCTGGGAGGCTGAGGCAGGAGAATCGCTTGATCCCAGGAGGTGGAGGTTGCAGTGAGCTGAGATCACATGTGGACTCAGGGAGAGGAGCATCACACACAGGGGACAGTAGTGGGTGGGTAGGGGAGAGACAGCAGGGGGTGGGGAGGGATATCATGGGGAGAAATGCCAGATATAGTATGCACCTAAAATAAAATAAATTAATTAAAAAACAAAAAAAGTGAAACTGTCTCAAAAACAAAAAAACAAAGAAAACCACAGAAACAAAAACAAAAAGCTCTAGTTTAAAAAAACCAAATTAACATATCATAATTGCATATATTTATGGAGTACATAATGATGTTGTCATACATATAATTTATGGTGATCAGATCTGAGTAATTAGCATATTCATAATCTCAAACATCTATGATTCGAGGGCCTGGAAGGGCCTAAAGTCTCCAGGCTGGACCACTCCAACCAACAGCAGCCTCACATCCTGACTCCAGCGGTTCCATTTTTTTGTGTGTGCCGTAATGAAGTCAGCAGTACCTTTGACTTTTAGACCCTAAGCCATTTGTATCTGCTAGAAGTTTTTAAATTTCATGGGACAGAAAAAAAAACAATTCAGAATGACTTTGAGGAAAAGGAAATTTATTGGTTCATGCAATTGCAAAGTCCAGGGATAGGCCTGGCTTTAGGCATTCAAATGATGTCAGCTGGAGAGATGGGGTCTCACTATATTGTCCAGGCTGGAGTGCAGTGGTGCAATCATAACTCATCACAGCCTTGAACACCTGGGCTCAAGCAATCCTCCTACCCCAACCTCCCAAGTAGCTGGGACTACAAGCACGTGATAGCACATCTGGCTAATTTTTAAGTTTTTTGTAGGGATGGGGTCTCACTGTGTTGCCCAGGGCTGGTCTCAAACTCCTGGGCTCAAGTGATCCTCTTGTCCCAGCCGGAAGGGGTGTTAGTATTTATGTTGCAATTGAACTTACTCAGGGTAACAGATTAAATAATTAATAGTAGGATTATAATGGATGGGATAAGAAAAAGAGAGGAAATAGACTTTCATTAGGCCTTTTTGAGTAGATACGGTAATGGAGGCTGAGACTTGGGTGTGTGAAATGGTTTTTGGTATAGACTTTTGTAGTCAAATTAGGTCCTAGTAGAAGTGAAGCCAGAGTTTGCCTTGTGGACAGGCTTGAGTGGGGAGCTGAACAGTGAATTGTGGCTGGATAAAAACTTAGTATCTTAGAGAAGTTGAATGTCTGTAATGGGTGCTTTAGTTTAAGGTTATTAGTGATGAGGTTAAGCTCCATTGCCAGTAAGAGGCCTGAGGTGGTCATGCCCAGGAATCCCAGTGCTTTTTCCAAAGCACTGGGATAACAGACATGAGCCTCATGTGCCTAGATTCTATATTCTCTTAGTTCCACTTGCCTCCAAGAGGAGGCTGGTTTCCTTATATTCTCACGTTCTCAGACTCCTACTCCTGTTCACTCACTGGGATCAGCTTTCAGTGAACTTACTCAACATGAACACTGCTACTGACTAGTATTGCTACTGATCTCTGGTTTGAATGGAATGCCTGACCATGGAGGCCTGATCCTGATTTCTCTCCCTAGTTTAGGTGGTTGGTCAAGGAGCCTGGGATGGCTGGGGCACGTCTCAAGCTCACAGTTGCTGGGTTCCACCCTCAGGGTTTCTGATTCAGTAGGCTTGGGGGTAGGACCCAAGAACTGGCATTTCTAAAAAGTTCCCTGGTGACGGTGAAGCTGTCAGTCTGAGAGCCATGCTTTCAGGCTCCCCCCCAATCCATCCTCTTTTCTTTCCCTCTTTCTTTCTTCCTTCTTTCTTTTTCTTTCTTTCTTTCTTTCTTTCTTTCTTTCTTTCTTTCTTTCTTTCTTTCTCTTTCTTTCTTTCTTTCTTTCTTTTCTTCTTTCTTTCTTTCTTTCTTTCTTTCTTCCTTTCTTTCTTCTCTCTCTCTTTCTCTCTCTCTCTCCCTCCCTTCCTTCCTTCCTCTCTCTCTTTCTTTCTTTTCTTTCTTTCTGAGATAGAGTCTAAGTCGCTCAGGCTGGAGTGCAGTGGCATAATCTTGACTCACTGCAACCTCCGCCTCCCAGGCTCAAGTGATTCTCCTGCCTCACTCTCCGGAGTAGCTGGGATTATAGGTGTGTGCCACCACACCTGGCTATTTTTTTTATTTTTTTATTTTTAGTAGAGACGGGGTCTCCTCATGTTGGCCAAGTTGTCCTCGAGCTCTTGACCTCAAGTGATCCACCTACCTCGGCTTCCCAAAGTGCTGGGATTACCAGCGTGAACCATTGCACCACCTGGCCCATCCGTCCTGTTTTCAAGCCGTCCTCTTTTTTGGTCCTCATCTCTAGGTCTCACCATGGACTGCCTTGTATTAGAGATAAGACTGCGCTATATTCCTCTCTTCTCAGCCACGTTCTAGCCCCTGAGAGCTACAGATGCCCTTTCTCATAGAACACAATAGACATGAACGTTGCCAACGAGCATCTAGGTTAGGAGCGAAAAAGCTAAAAGCCTCTAGGTAGTCTGTTAGTCACTAAAGGCGCAGACGTCCTCTTTAACCCACGACTTCCCTCCTTTCAACCTTCCTAATAGGGTTCCCATTTATCCGCACACCTCACCACGGTCCCCCCCACCCCAAAACGCAGCCCCATTTACAACTTTAGAAAGGAAAATTTCACATGCTTCCCCTAGAGAGTTAAAGCAAGGAGTCATTAGCGTAAATGCTGTTGCCACTCAGCAATTTGAGGGAAATCTAAATGCTTTTCCTCAGATGGTGCCAATTACAGCAGGCGATGGAGGCGACCTCCTGCCTGCCCCACGCTGTGGCGGCAATCACCGTGTATCTTCTCAAATGGAGGCAAAGTGGACTCTATTCTTCCCTCCCCTTGTAAGCATTCTCCTTGCATGCCTGGCACAATTCTCTCTGTGCCTCTGCCCTGTGCTCTTTCCCCTGGCTACAAGAGGACGAAGAGAGATGAAAACCGTGCAAGCGTACAACAGATCTCTGCTTGTGTCATTTACGCTCACATCCGTTTGGCCAGAGCAAATGCCTGACATCGGCACAGCAGGAAAATAGATTCTGCCTCTGTAAGATGACACAGCAAGCATGCAAAATGACACAGCAGCAAGAAAAACAAAAATTCAATCTACCACACCCTGCACCCATTTCCACCAGGGAAGAGTTTTTCCTCTCCAAAGAATCTTCAAAGAAAAGAAGAACTTGGCCAACAAAACATCACATCAGCCTTTATTTGCTCAAAAGGAATGTGCAGGCCGGGCGTGGTGGCTCACACCTACAATCCCAGCACTTTGGGAGGCTGGGGCAGCTGGATCACCTGAGGTCAGGAGTTTGAGACGAGCCTGGCCAACACGGTGAAACCCCTTCTCTACTAAAAATACCAAAAACATTAGCTGGGTGTGGTGATGGGTGCCTATAATCCCAGCTACTCGGGAGGCAGGAGAATTGCTTGAACCTGGGAGGTGGAGGTTGCAGTGAGCTGGGATAGCAACACTGCACTCCAGCCTGGGTGATAGAGTGAGACTCCATCTCAAAAGAAAAAAAAAAGAAAAGATAAAAAAGGAATGTGCAGTTTACCATTCTAGGCCAGACTGGCTTTTCCCTTGGGCAGAATAGATGATTATCCGGAAGTGTCTTGGAGGACTGTTTTGTCTGAAATCCTATAGTTCATTTCCTGGGGTTCAGTAATGGTCCCACATGATACTCTTCCTAATAATGCAAATTTCACTTCCTCTCATTCCATTCACAGTACCTCCGTGTGAAGAAGCCAGGGACTGCGTGAAGACACTGAATGGCTCAATAGGAGAAGTGATGAATGAGATTTGCTGAAGTACAGAGTGTGGTAGGTTGAATTCTTGTTTTTCTATCACGCATGCTTGCTGTGTAGTGTTACAGAGGCAGAATCTATTTTCCTGCTGTGCTGATGTTGGACATTTACCTTGGCCAAAAGGATGTGAGCATAGATGATCCAAACAGAGATTTGCTGTATGTTTGCCCAGTTGGGAAGGTGCTCTTGCCCTTTTGTTATTGACTTAAGAAGAGCTTCTCCTGAATAATTTCTGCCCCTTTAACATGGACCCTATAATGAGTACACTTCATGCAGACTGAGGTTAAAATCATAGAGGTGGAAGGGGTGGGGCCAACGAGACTTATAGCTTGAAAAAGCAGAGACTCCCAGATGAGCCCAGTTTAGTTAAAAAAAACACATGCCACTGAATTTTTTTTGGTCTGTTTGTTACACAGCAATAGCTGACTGACACACAGAGGTCAAAGATACTGGTGAGAAAGTTGGGATTGCCAAAGAAGACGTTATCACCTTTTCAAAGTTGCCTAGACAACCTCTGCCCCCATATCAGAAATCACAGGTCTATGCACGGCTTTACCGAAAACCTGACTCATTTTTATCTCCTTCACGATGATTTGCAGGATAATGATGTCACTAAGCAGCTTTTAAAACTTTCACATTAGCCAAGGGATGGGATCAGAGCAAACATTTGGCAGGATTTCAAAACTGAAGGGGGGTTGTGAGAGGTGGGTTCATTTATAATAAAAATAAATGACTTGAAGGTTTTAGTTTTCAATTATTAAGATTCTAGTGCCAAAGGCCCAGCCATGCAATTTAGTTCTTAGCCATTTTTGCTAATATCTGCTCAGTGCTTGACATCTAAATACCCAGTCAATCAACAGCTATTACAGAGTTCTTACTACATGCAGTGTTGCATATGGACCTGCAGAGAGAATATAAGAAGTAAAAAGTGCTCCTTACTCTTTGAGAACTTATAATTTACAGTAAATGTGAGTCAGAAACAGATCAATTATTCATTTAAATGTTGAAAGAATTTTACCAATGGATTCTTTAATAGCTTAATTTTTTTTTTTTTTTGAGACAGAGTCTTGCTCGCTTGCCCAATTTGGAGGGCAGTGATGCAATCTTGGCTCACTGCAACTTCTGCCTCCCAGGTTCAAGAGATTCTCCTGCCTTAGCCTCCTGAGTAGCTGGATTACAGGCAACTGCCACCATGCTCAGCTAATTTATTTTTTGTTTTTAGTAGAGACAGGGTTTCACTATGTTGGCCAGGCTGGTCTCAAACTCCTGGCCTCAATTGATCTGCCTGCCTTGGCCTCCCAAATTGTTGGGATTACAGGCATGAGCCACCCTGCCCGGCCAATAACTTAATTTTTATACATTATTATAATGTGTGTTTCTTTCAAGTAACTTACAAAGTATAAAAAAGCACAAAGAAAAATCGGGTTGCCAATAATGCTAACATTCAGATAGGCATTAACATTGTGATGAATAATTTTTCAAGGTATGCATATTTTTGTACACATATGTTTCTTTTTAACAGCAAAATGGGCCTGGCATGGTGGCTCACACCTGAAATCCCAGCACTTTGGGAGGCCGAGGTGGCAGGATCACCTGAGGTCAAGAGTTTGAGACCAGCCTGACCAACATGTTGAAACCCCATCTCTACTAAAAATACAAAATTAGCCAGCATGGTGGTACATGCCTGTAATCCCAGCTACTTGGAAGGCTGAGGCAGAAGAATCGCTCTAACCCGGGAGGCAGAGGATGTGGTGAGCCGAGATCACACACCATTACTCTCCAGCCTGAGCAACAAGAGTAAAACTCCATCTCCAAAAAAAAAAAAAAAAAAAAAAGAAGCAAAATGGTATCATATTGCTTTTTGACAGCAGAGTGTTAAAGTCTCCCACTATTATTGTGTGGGAGTCTAAGTCTCTTTGTAGGTTGTTATGGACTTGCTTTAGGTATCTGGGTGCTCCTGTATTGGGTGCATATATGTTTAGGAGTTAGTTCTTCTTCTTGTAGTGATCCATTTACCATTATGTAATGCCCTTCTTTGTCTCTTTTGATCTTTGTTGGTTTAAAGTCCATTTTATCAGAGACTAGGATTGCCACCCCTACTTTTTTTTGCTCTCCATTTGCTTGGTAAATCTTCTTCCATCCCTTTATCTTGGGTCTATGTGTGTCTTTGCATGTGAGATGGGTCTCCTGAATACAGCACACTGATGGTTCTTGTCTTTTTATCCAATTTGCCAGTCTGTGTCTTTTGATTGGGGCATTTAGTCCCTTTACATTTAATGTTAATATTGTTATGTGTGAATTTGATCCTGCTGTTTTATTACTGGTTGGTTGTTTTGCTCTTTTGTTCACGTAATATCTTCATTGCCTCATTGGTCTTTACCATTTGGTTTTTTTTTTTTTTTGCAGTGGCTGGTACTGGTTCTGTGTTTAGTGCTTCCCTCAGGAGCTCTTGTAGGGCAGGTCTGGTAGTGACAAAATCTCTCAGCAATTGCTTTTCCATAAAGGATTTTATTTTTCCATCACTTATGAAGCTCAGTTTGGCTGGTTGTGAAATTCTGGGTTGAAAGTTCTTTTCTATAAGGATGTTGAATATTGGCCCCCACTCTCTTCTGGCTTGTAGGGTTTCTGCCGAGAGATCTGCTATGAGTCTGATGTGCTTCCCTTTGTGAGTGACCTGACCTTTCTCTCTGGCTGCCCTTAGTATTTTTTCCTTCATTTCAACCCTGGTGAATCTGACAATTATGTGCCTTGGGATTGCTCTTCTAGAGGAGTACCATTGTGATGTTCTCTGTATTTCCTGTATTTGAATGTTGGCCTGCCTTGCAAGATTGGGGAAGTTCTCCTGGATAATATCCTGAAGAGTATTTTCCAGCTTGGATTAATTCTCCCCGTCATCTTCTGGTACATCAATCAAGCGTAGATTAGGTCTTTTCACATATCCCATATTTCTTGAAGGCTTTGTTCATTTCTTTTCCCTCTTTGTTCTCTTTTCGTTTCATTGAGTTGATCTTCAGTGTCTGATATCCTTTCTTCTGCTTGATCTATTTGGCTATTGAAACTTATGTATGCTTCATGATGTTCTTGTGCTGTATTTTTCAGCTCCATCAAGTTGTTTATTTTCTTCTCTAAGCTAATTACTCTAGTTAACATTTCACCTAACCTTTTTTCAATGTTTTTAGTTTCTTTGCGTTGGGTTAGAACATGTTCCTTTAACTCAGAGAAGTTTGATATTATCCACCTTCTGAAGCCTGCTTCTGTCAATTCTTCGAATTCATTCTCCGTCCAGCTTTGTTCCCTTGCTGGTGAGGAGTTGTGATCTCATGGTGGGGACAGGTGTTCTGCTTTTTGATGGTTTCATTTTTCTTGCACTGTTTTTTTTCCCATCTCATTGGATTTATATAGTTTTGATCTCAGGTACCTGCTTGGGGAGGCGGCCTTTCCTTTGTCTGCCTGCAGAGGCATTGCTGGGCTGCCACAGTTTCAGTGGAGCTGCTGTGTCTTTTATTTACTCAGGAAAGTTAGGCCGGCTTCTGCAATGGTGGCTGCCCTTCCCCCAGCTGGGCTGGATTGTTCCTGGTCGCTCTATAGGTGCGAAACTCTGGCGTGAGAGTTTTTTTTCAGTCTGCTGGGCTTTGTTGAGGGAGGTGGGGACCTGTCCTGCTGTGTGGGCTGAGTGAAATTTTTAGGTCAAGTGTGTGGTATTTCTAGAAAGCATTTGATGCATGTGGGTAAACTGACTTCCAAAGGTTCCATTTTAAATGTCTTCTCTAAAAAAATATTTATTTTGAGTAGATGAAACTGAAACATGTCTCAACTGAAACATGTCATGAGGTCAGTTGCAGTGACTCACGCCTGTAATCCCAGCACTTTGGGAGGCTGAGGAGGGTGGATCACCTGAAGTCAGGAGTTTGAGACCCGCTGGGCCAACACGGAGAAACCCTGTCTCTATTAAAAATACAAAAATTAGCTGAGCATTATGGCATGTGCTTGTAGTCCCAGCTACTGGGGAGGCTGAGGCAGGGGAATTGTTTGAACCCAGGAGGCAGAGGTTGCAGTGAGCCGAGATTGCACCATTGCACTCCAGCCTGGGTAACAAGAGCGAAACTCCGTCTAAAAAAAAAAAAAAATTCATGAGTTTTAGTCTGTCTCTTGAAGTCGAAGGCTATCTTTCTCAAGTTGATAAGTTGGTTTGAAAAGCCTGATGTACTTGCAACTCGATTTAAAACTTTGAATTTTGCTCCGCTTTTATTTATTTATTTTTTTGAGACTGAGTTTTGCTCTTGTTGCCCAGACTACAGTGCAATGGAGCGATCTTGGCTCACTGCAACCTCTGCCTCCCGGATTCAAGTGATTCTCCTGCCTTAGCCTTCCGAGTAGCTGGGCTTACAGGCACCCACCACCACGCCCAGATAATTTTTTGTATTTTTAGTAGAGACAGGGTTTCACTCTGTTGACCAGGCTGGTCTTGAACTCCTGACCTCAGGCGATCCACCCACTTTGGCCTCCCAAAGTGCTGGGATTACAGGTGTCAGCCACTGTGCCCGGCCCAAATTTTGCTCCTTTCTACTCAATGTCCCTAAGTCCCTTCTTTCTCTCTAGTTCACCAGAGAATCAGGTATACATGTGCAGAAAAAGAAAATGGGACAGAAGGTGTGATAGCATCACTCCTAAGACTTTGACTCTAGCTCACTCTGCCTTCTGTTTTTCCTCCCAGCTCGCCATCCCCACAGCAGTGACTGCTTTCAACCAACCAGGCACTCTCTCCATCACGGGACACCTCCGAACTGCTCCAAAGCTTCCATGGATCTGAAAACTGATTGCTGGCAGATGGGACCAGTACTGCCTCACTCACCAAACTCCCCCCTGCTCCCTGATGGTTAAGGCTGGGCACTTCACCCACATGCTGCCCTTGCTTTGCTTCTCTGGGTATACAAATTTTGCTGTAAATCAATGATCTTTTGATTTAGCGGGAAAGGGTATTACACGCAAGGAAGGAGCCGGTAACGAACTTAAATGTGCACTCTTTCATAGAGCAGTGTGGAATTAACAGACCCAGGAAGGGGAACTTCCTGCCCTGGTGGGGTGGCTTTTCACTCGGTCTCTTTTTACTGAGTTCTTCTTTTCCCTGCAGGCTCTTTCCGTTTCTGGTCCCCAAGTTCTGTGTCTGACCTCATGGAGTGTCAAAAGGCAACAAAAACATAAAAAAGGCCAAATATAGCAAAAGCAGAGGAGGAAAGAAAAGGGAGGACGCCTGCATTCTTTACATTTCCAGAGACACGCGGATTCCTTGGGTTCTTCTACCTGGAAATTGCTCTTTTCCCATCTGGTTTCTCTGACTCCATCTAGGGAACCAGAAGATGGACAGCAGCTGAAATGAGCCCCTCCCTTAAATCCAAGCCATGTCTGCAGAAGTCAGTGATTTTACAGCTTTCTCTGAAGGAGGAGGGAGGGGGCTATTATCCTAACTATTCTTTCTACCCCTGTCTCTTGTTTTAAGAGATACATCTAAAGCATAGGGCACTCAAAGGTTGAAAATAAAAGGATGGAGAAAAAGATCTGTCCATACTATACTACCCAAAGGACTGTGGTACTTAGATAAATAACAGACGAAATGGACTTGAAGATAAAAAGCATTAGAAGGCATAGAGCTGGTCTCTGCATAATGGCAGTATGTTCTATTTAGCAAGAAGATACAGACATTCTATACCGGGATACACTGGGTAAAATATCCCTAGACAGATGAAACAAAAAATGGACAGAACTGAAGGGGAAATTGATAAATCCACCCTTGCAATTCTTTCAATTATTGATAAGCCAATCACATGATCAATGAACAACGATATGGGCAATCCACACAAACCACAACCTTGATCCACATGGAATTCTGCCTTCAGTGCTAGAGACGTAGAGGGCCCTGATCACTTGCAGACACTAATTGTACAACCGCTAGGCCACACAGTAGCCTCCATAAATCTTACAGAATAGGCTTCATAGTCTTTGTTCTCTGATTACATCGCTATGAAGTAAGAAACTTCTTGGTCCGACACCCAGGCTGGAGTGCAGTGGTGCAATCATAGTTGATGGCAGCCTTGACCTACTGGGCTTAAGTGATCCTCCCTGCCCCAGCCTCCCAAACAGCTAGGGCCATTGGTGCTTGCCACTATACCGAGCTAATTTTTTTTTTTTTTTTTTTAAGAGATGAAGTCTTGTTATATTGCCCAGGCTGGTCTCAAACTCCTGGCCTAAAGTGATCCTCTTGCTTCAGCCTCCCAAAGTGCTGGGATTACAGGTGTGAATCACTGGTGCCTGGCCAAATTAAAAGTTAATACAAAAAGATATATTTTTAAAATGTTCATTAGTTGGGAATTTAAAAACACACTGCTAAATAACTTGTGGGTGAGAGAAGAATTTTTTTTTTTTTGAGACGGAGTCTTACTCTGTCACCAGGCTGGAGTGCAGTGGCATGATCTCAGCTCACTGAAACCTCCACCTCCTGGGTTCATGAGATTGTCCTGCCTCAGCCTCCCAAGTATCTGGGACTACAGGTGCATGCTACCACGCCCAGCTAATTTTTGTATTTTTAGTAGAGATGGGGTTTCACCATGTTGGCCAGGATGGTCTTGATCTCTTGACTTTGTGATCCACCTGCCTTGGCCTCCCAGAGTGCTGAGATTACAGGCATGAGCCACCATGCCTCGCTGAGAAGAAATATTAATGCAAGTTGAAAAAGAGCCAAAAGGCATGCAGTGGGCATCCTTTCAAACTGGAAACTTCGTCCTTTGAAGGTCACCATATGACTCTCTGACAATGACCTTGTTTTTTGAGTACTAAGAGAAAATAAAACAAATGTCCCAGGCTTGTCATGTGCCCTTCGGTCTCAGACCTTGGGTCAGCTATTTCTACAAGGAGTGTTGTTTCCTGTTAGAGGAGAATGGTATTTGGATACCAAAATACAGGTGCAAAGGTGCTTACTGTCCCTGTAATGGTACACCTAGGACACCCTGCCTTGTTTCTGCTTCTACAAATATTAACATTAAAATATCAACTATTGAATATTGACACTTGAATTCTCAGAATAAACTTGTAATTTTTGTAAGATTACAAGTTCATTCTGAGAATTCAAGTGTCAATATTCAATAGCTGATATTTTAATGTTAATATTGAACATTTAAACAAAGTTAAATTTAAATATTAAATAGTTTAATTTAAAAAAATCAATTTATTTAACTTAAATGTTTAAAACTTAATACTATTTAAAAACAAAATCCAGGAAATAGAAACTTTCTAAATTTTACATTTGCATTTCCTTTCTTTTATAGTGAAAATCGTGTCTCACCTATGATCTAACTTGGCTTGTTTAAAAATAACAATATTTTTACTCAACAGTAAAGCAAAACAAATATGGCTGGAGAGCTTTTGCAGTTTTATTTTACTTTAGATCTCAAAATATGTCCCACTAAGAAAGTATGCTCTAAGTTCCATATTCTAAAGTTGTGTGAAATATTTCTTAATACTCTTTATGTGATTATACTATCAATTTTATGCACGATTAGGCCCATTCATTTCAGTTTGGTTCAAATTTTTAGGGATTTACTTATTTTGTTTTGTTTATTTCCTTCCCTCCCTCCCTCCCTCCCTCTCTCCCTCTCTCCCTCCCTCCCTTCCTTCCTTCTTTCCTTCCTTCCTTTCTCTCTTCCCCTCTCTCCCTTTCCCAGGCTGGAGTGCTGTGGCAAGATTATCTTAGCTCACTGCAGCCTCGACCTCCTGGGCTCAAGTTATCCTCCTGCCTCAGCCTCCTGAGTAGCTGGAACTACAGGCATGTGCCACCACACCCAGCTAACCTTTCACATTTTCGAGTAGATACAAAGTCTTGCTATGTTGTCCAGGCTTATCTTGAACTCCAAGGCTCAAGTGATCCTCCCACCTCAGTCTCCCAAAGTGCTGGGATTACAGGCATGAGTCACAGAGTCTGGTTTTCTTACTTTGTTTTGATTTAATTTTATTTTTAAAGAAAGGTATTTTAAGCAATTACATGGTTCCAATGTCAAAACCACGTAACACACAATATTCAAGGAAGTTGGAATTCCATCTCTGTTCCCTCCACCCATCCCTCCCTGGCCCTGTAGGTAACCATCTGTAATTAGTTGCTGGCTTGAAAGAGAGAGAGGAGAGTTGAAAGAATGAGAGAGAGAGAAAGAGAATTCCTCCCTTTTAAACTCAAAATCTAACATACTGTATGAGTGAGGAAAGGCTGTACTGTCACAGATTTGGCAACAGCCCCAATTCTGAGGTGCTTAATCCCACAAGAGGTCATTTCTCACTCATGCAGCTTCTCCACCGAGAGTCCAGAGGAGGCATCTCTGCAAGGTGAAGGGCCCACGCCTACCTCCCTGCCCTCCTGCAGTTGTGCAGGCTGGAGCGCACGCTCCCGTACTTGCCACGACAGGGAAGTGGAAACAGCTGAGACCGTGGGCAGCCTTTGCCAATTTCCTGAGCCAGCACCAACCCTTCCCTCCCTCTTCCATGTTCATGCTATTATTGTTAAATCTCTAATTTTTTGTATTAAGTCTCTTCAATCTGGAAATGTCTAAATTGGTCTCTATTTTCCCTAGCAAACTCTGACTGATACAGGTGGAGCCTGTCTCTTATTTTCGCCAATTTGGCATCTTACAATTTCCAACTCTCGTGGAGAGAGGGGCGGATATCTCAGGTTGGGAGGCACCCCTAATGTCACAGCCCTCAGAAAAAAGGAGCATTAGCTTCAGCAGATACTCAGACATATGACAGAGCTGTGCTTGTGGAGATGGCTAAAGTTCTGGGGCAGGAAGAGAAAAAGGCCACGAAATAGACTTGAGAACCCAGGAATAGGTTCAACCCAGGAAACTGTGAGTGATGACACGGCGTTGGCTTTCAAACCACAGGCAAAAACTGGATTATTTACCATATCATTTCAGGCAAATAGACAAGCCATTTTTACAAATATGATAGGACATTGGATTTTGACCACATTCTATTTACAAAAATAAGTTTCGCTGGACCCAGGTGATCTTCCTGCCTCAGCCTCCCTAGTAGCCAGGACTACAGCCATGAGCCACTGAGCTTGGCTCATTTCAAAACTTTTTTTGTAGAGATGGGGTCTCGCTTTATTGCTCAGGTTGGCCTCAAACTCCTGGCCTCAAGTAATCCTCTTGCATCAGCTTCCCAAAGTGTTAGGATTGTAGGTGTGAGCCACCACACTCAACAAAAATGTAAGCTTTACGAAAGCAGAAACTCCGTGTTTCACTGCTGAATTTCCAGTACAAGCACAGTGCCCGGGACTTGGGGAGAAGCCCTGTAACCGTTTCCTGAATAAATCCTGATTATCCAATAAGACATTTGCATGGATTAGTCCAGGAATCAGAAAAGGTGACTTGTCGGCCAACTTCCAGCCCTCCTCTTGTTACTGTAAATAAAGTTTTATTGAAACACAGCTATATGTTAGCTTACTTTTGCACCACGGTGACAGAGGTAAGTAGTTGCCACTGAGACTGTCTGACCTGCGGAGCTGAAAACTACTGTCTGGCCTTTTACTGAAAAAGTTTACCCACTTCTGTATTGGTTGATCAGATCAGCCAGTTGCCCCTAGGAGGGCAGCACTTTGGAGGAAAAAATACAGGATTCATTTTGATTTTTCCACACTTCCTTTTTCACTTTATCCGTCATTTATTTAGTCAGACATTGTACCGAGACCTCAGATTCTATGGATGGATAGGGAGCCAGCAAAGCTGGAGCAGAAAGATGTGTCAATAGAGGTCCACTGTCCTTACATGCAACTCCAAACTTCAAAAGTTCTGCAAACTGAGTTTTTGGAGCTCTGTTGGCTGCAAAACCTGACCTGAGCTGACGAGTGACTATTTATAATCATTATTTTCCCCACCTTCTCTGAGTATTCACATATTTTGCTGCAGAAATATTAATGGTTTTGATCATGGGGTGCTGCATTAGGATCCTTCGGGGGTTTTAACGCAAAATAGAGCAGCCGCAGATGCAACATATTATCTTTTTGAAAGCTGCAAAATGCTGAATTCCGAAACACATCTGGCCCCAAGGGTTTCAGATAACACACCTTGGCTTCTAATTGTAACATGAAAAACAGAGGGCTTGACTTTGTACAGTGGGAGAAGAAAAATCCTATAAAACTGTGGAGGCTTGGTGGCTCAGGTGGGCAGCTCTTAATGGGCATCTGGTCGCTAAGTATATATTAGGCATTCAGGAACGTCTGGGGAGATGACAGAAGAAGAAAGGGAGAGTTCCAGAATAAGTCAGAAAAATGAAAAGCAAATTTCTCATTTTTCCTAGATCTGACCCTATCTGAGGCCTCATCTGTTATGAGTTGAACTCATTCACCTCCCAGTAAAATCGTGCCACTTCTATGATGTTGATGTCTTTCTGACCCTTTCCACAACCTTTTCTTTTTGACCGATGTCCCCTTTCCTAGATATCTAGTATTCTCATGTTGGAGACATTCCCCTACATTTCTGATTCTGGTTCTGGTGAGGACACTGGAATGACAGAACTCCCTGTCCCCAGCCTTCTATATCACTGGCTCAGGGGTCAACACCTGGTGTGTTCTGATTGGAAAGGGCAGGTCACATGTCCCAGCTTGAGCTGCAAAGGAGGCTGGGAAAATGAGGTGTAGCATTTTCAGTCCTGGTCATGGGGGCAGTCTGCACCCACACCTGTGGACCCCCTCCCCCCAGTCCCCAAGAAGGTGAGAACTTGCCAAATGCTAAGAGGGGTTAAGATACTGGGCATGTAGGATGAATGACACATTGGCTGATGTGTTGGAGAAGTAGAATGATGGCAAAACAAAATGGAGCTAGAAAACCAATGAAATCATGGAAATTCCAAAATGATCTATTGTTTGGATTGTGTTTGCTATAAATGGATGTCAATCTTTGCATTTTTTTTCTAGCCGCAATTTAGAATTAAATTATACTTTCAGAAGCTAGTCATTTTTTTATGGACTGATTGAATGACTTCATTGATTTGAAAGAATATTCAGCCAGCTACCTTTAATTGCTTTCTCCCTTTAAATCAAAGGTGCTTAGATTCAGGCCTAGGTCTGCTCCAAATTAAGTGATTATATGTTGTTACCTCCATACTCTCCTCTAATTTCTTGCAAGTAAATGGTCTATTCACTTCCCCTCCTAAAAGTAATGATCCATTCACAGAGGAAACAGGTGCCATCCTGGGTGATTGGCTTTCTGGGGAGAGGTGGATTTTCATAGTATAGGCATCTCCCTTAGAATTCTTATTAAAAGGACCAAACTGAAGGGTAGAGAGTGATAACAGGAATGGTTGCTAGGATGACAAAGTAGGAAAAGTGGTGTCTGTAATCGAGTTGCTTTTCTCTTTGCTGGATTTTATTCATTAAAAAATGGAGAGTGGCCCTTGGAGCAGCAGCCGCCGCGACCGCCGCCACCCAGAAAGAAGTCAGAGACCCTGCGAGGTCGCTGCCACCGCCATGCCCAAGAATAAAGATCTTTTTATACAGAAACCACCAGCTATGCCTTGGGATCAAAATCCTGAACAATCAAATGGAAATTACAGTGAAGATGAACAAAAGGGAAAGCAGAAATCAAGAGAAGGAGGAGGAGAAGCTGGCGGAAAGAGAGAGCAAGAAAAAGAGGAGGAAATCGAAAAGGAGATGGAAGATGAACAGGAAGTAAAAAGCAAAAGGGAAAATGCGAAACAGAAACAGTATGCCAGGACAAGAGTAGTCAGCACATCCCTCATGGACACTCTGGGCAAAGTTTAAGTTAAACAGGTGCCCCACGATACAAGAGAGTCTATCACTCTCATTTGAATTTGGCATGGCACATAAGCAGATAAGTCAATGGTTCCATAAAAAGAGGAAGAAATATAATAAAGAAATGTCCAAGAGAAAGCATAAGAAAAAACATATGAGATGGGGTCTCTGTGTTGCCGATGCTGGTCTTGAACTCCTGCCCTCAAGCAACCTTCCTACCTTAGCCTCCAGAAATGCTGTGATTACAAGCGGGAGCCATTGCACCTGGCTGACGAGTTTTATATGACACCATTCTTACCAATAAATGGAATTCTGTAAGGATAAACAAGAAAATATTAACCATTGTTAATTCTGTGGAGTAGAACTAAATGAGGGGAGTGCAAAGGAGTTTTTATACATTTTATTTTTACCCTACTGTATGTAGGGTAAAATGGATGTTAATTTTATTTAAGAAAAAAATATCAAGAAAGAAATTATCAACCTCTGGAAAAAAAAATGGAGAGTGATTGAACATCTACTCTGTGTAGAGTTCTACTACCATGGCAGCATCATCTCTCTCTCTCTCTCTCTCTCTCTCTCCATGGCATAGGTGAGGGGTGTTGAGATCTCTCTCTCTCTCTGTATGTATGTATCTATGCATGCATGTACTATCTCTATGTATCTATCTATCTATCTATTTATCTATCTATCATCTCTCTATGGCATAGGTGAGGGATGTTGAGATCTATCTCTCTCTCTGTATCTATGTATCTATGTATGCATGTACTGTCTCTATCTATCTATGGCATAAGGTCAAGGCCATTGAGATCTGTCCCTCTCTATGTATCTATGTACGTATGTACATATCTATCTATCTATTATCTATTTACCTATGGCATAAGGTCAGAGCCGTTGAGATCTCTATGTATCTGTCTATTTATGGCATAAAGGTGGGGTTATTGAAATCTCTCTCTCTCTCTCTCTCTCTCTCTCTCTCTCTTTCTCTGTATCTAAGTATCTATGGCATAGGTCAGGGGTGTTGAGATCTCTCTCTATGTATGGATATATGTATGTATGTATCTATCTGTCTGTCTATCGCATAAGGTCAGGGATGTTGAGAGCCGTCTCTCCCTCTCTCTCTGCATATACACTGTACTGTCAGAGAGGACTTGAAGGGCATAGGTGAGAAGGAGGTTGTAGGTGGGAGGCAAAGCCCAAGCAGAGAGACAGAGGTAAAAATGAAAAAAACAAACAAACGCACGACTGAGGACAATGACGATGTGATGATGTCTCAGTCGGTCAGTGTTAGGCATATGGATCCGTGCCAGTTGTCACAGCTTTGGTAGGAATAGCTTCTTGTGGAATAAAAATCCTTTGAAATGCAGCTTCTTGGGCACCTTGAAAAGCAGAGAATGTAAGTGGCTATCATGAAATGCAATCTAGTTAGAACAAATTGTCCAGGCATGAAGGTGAATTCGCTGCAGGGATGCTGACGGGTAGGGGCTGCCTGATGTGGTGACTACCATCTGCTCTATTATAAGGTGATAATTATTCGAAATGACCTCTCAGCCCATCTCTAGACTAGCATAGAAGAGAGACAATATTCCCCAATCCACTTAAAAGAACCTTTTGTGTCTGAATTCTGTTTGAAGGAAGGGAACTCAGAATTGACAGGGAGTAGTAGATAGTAGATGGAGACAGCTGGGGGCCTGGGTGAGGCAGGGGCTTAGGAGCTGTGGGAAGTAAAAAAGTTCCTCTTCAAATTTTCCTTTCTTGTTTAAGAAAAATTCATATGTGTTAAAAATAATAGTTTGTTTTAAAAACTTTCTTCAAAAGCCTTCTTGCCTTTTTGCTAGAAGCCCTATCCTATGTAGCTGTTAGCCATGCTCACAGCCACGTAGTACATTCTATGTCCTTGTGTACTAAGATATCTGTGCTGGATGTGCTCACAGGTATGTCCCAGCTTGCACCTATGGCCCTTCCTTATTTGGGCTTCCTTTTCTTTGCTCGCCATTGCTTTTACTTGTTTAGAAAAGTTTTCAGTTGTTAGCCAATTGGGTTTCAGTTTAGATTGTGTGGTCTGGCTCCAGCCAATGGAGATCAAATGCAGCAGTAAGGACAATCCCAAATGCATAAGAAATAAATACATCTGCTTTCCTTTGTTCATTGTACTCTCCTGGCAAGATTACTAATGGGAGCACCCTTTCTGTAGGAAGTAAAAAGAATTGCTTTGCTGAGAGATTTTTTGTACCAGTGCTAATTTTTCTTGTGGCACCAAAAAGAAAAATTTTATGCATAACAGGAGTTGAATGTTCTCAGGGAAACTTTTATGCCAACATTTCCTAGAGGCAAGGACTTTGATGCATGGTAAAAAGGAATGAAGAATCCACGAAAGTGTCACAAAAGAGAGAAGGAAGAAAGAAAGTCAAGGCCTCCCTTGTCAGCATTGTTGTCCATTTCTGCGTCTGTGTAAGATTCTATTGCCTTCCGGAAACATCGCCTCCCCTCTGAGGCCCACATTCCTTATCTTTCCCAATTGTGAACATTATCCAAGGACCAATCTTGGCATGAAGGCATCAATGTGAGTACTTTTGATAATCTTCTTTTCCTTGAAGACCACTGGTGTTCTTAAGACTTTTTTTTTTCTTTGAATCAGGGTCTTGCTCTGTTGCCCAGACTGGAGTGCAGTGGTGCAATTTCAGCTCACTACAGCCTCTGCGTCCCGGGCTCAAGTGATCCTCCTGCCTCAGCCTCCCAAGTAGCTGGGACTACAGGTTCAGAGCCACCATGCTCAGCTGATTTTTGTATTGTTATTAGACACTGGGTTTCACCATGTTGGCCAGGCTGGTCTCAAACTCCTGAGCTCAAGTAACCCACCTGCCTTGGCCTCCCAAAGTGCTGGGATTACAGATGCGATGGGGTAGATAGCTACCTGGTACCTGGTCCTGGGTGATTTAGGGCAGGGGAAACAGTGGTTTGGTGTGTGGGAGTTAGATAAAGGAGGGGGTCAGCTTGGCTAGGAGATGCATGTCTGAAATTCAGTTGCTCTCCATCTTTAGAAGTCAGCGAGCTCTTGGGAAGGGCAGTCTCTCCCTGGCCAGCAATATTTTCAAAATGTAAACATGGTAAGACAGAAAATTCAAGACATGATGAATACAGATGTATTTAGCTTTAGTAGATGTTGCTCAACAATTTACCAAAGGGGGTTGTACCAGTTCACTCAGTTCACTCTTTCATTGTGATAAAAGGCAGTTCCAGCTGCTTCACAGGATGGACTAGCACGTGTTACAACACCACAGCCTTTTTTTTTTTTTTCTTAATTTTAGCCATTCTGATGGATATGTAGTTGTATATCATTGTGGTTTTAGTTTGCTCTTCTCTACTGAGCACCTTTTAATATGCTTATTCAAGCTGGGCACAGTGGTTGCTCACGCCTATAATCCTACAGGTTTGGGAGGCTGGGATGGGAGGATCAGTCGAGTCCAGGAGTTCAAGACCAGCCTGGGCAACACAGTGAGTCCTCATCTGTAAAACGAAACACAGAAAAATTAGCGGGGCGTGGTAGTGCACACCTGTAGTCCCAGCTACTTGGGAGGCTGAGGTGGGAGGATCACTTGAGCTCAGGAGTTGGAGGCTGCAGTGAGCCATGGCAGTGCCACTGTACTCCAGTCTGGGCAACAGAATGATACCTTGACTCTAAAAATAAATACATAACAATAAATAAGTATTCGGCTAGGCCGTGTTTTTTGTGAAATGTTTGCTCAGATCTGTTTCCCACCTTGTAATTAGGCTATGTTTATCCCCTTTACGTACTTAGTATGATTTCTTTGTCAGAGCTCTATGTTGTGAATATCTTATCCATGTGTGTGAATTTTCTTTTCCTGTCCTTCATAATATTTTCTGATGAACGGAATTTTTTAGCATCAAGTATAACGTTTGAGTCTTCTCTCTCTCTCTCTGTTTTTTGTTTTGAGATGGCGTCTTACTCTGTCGCCCAGGCTGGAGTGCAGTGGCACGATTTCGGCTCACTGCAACCTCCGCCTCCCAGGTTCAAGCGATTCTCCTGCCTCAGCCTCCTGAGCAGCTGGGAACACAGGCACCCAACACGATGGCCAGCTAATTTTTGTGTTTTTAGTAGAGACAGGGTTGCACCATATTAGCCAGGCTGGTTTTGAATTCCTGACCTCAGGTGATCCCCCCACCTCGACCTCCCAAAGTGCTGGGATTACAGGCATGAGCTACCGCGCTTGGCTGAGTCTTCTCTTTTATGGTGAGTTCCTTCTGGAGTGCAGTGGTGTGATCTGCAACCTCCGCCTCCCAGGTTCAAGCAATTCTTCCGCCTCAGACTCCTGAGTAGCTGGGACTACAGGCGTGCGCCACAATGCCTAGCTAATTTTTTGTATTTTTAGTAGCGACTAGGTTTCACCATGTTGGCCAGGATGGTCTTGATCTCTTGGCCTCATTATCTGCCCACCTTGGCGTTCCAAAGTGCTGGGATTACAGGTGTGAGCCACTGCACCCGGCCCCCTCTGTATTATTTATAAGAATTTGGTTCATACTCCGAGTCCTGCCAATTGTATGCTATGTTTTCTTCTGAAAGCTATTTTTGTCTTCTCACATTTGGATCTATGGCTTATAGCAAATACATCTTTTTTTTTCCCCCCCCACCGGGATGGAAGGCGTCAGGATTCCTATTTTTCTTTCCATCTGGATGTCTAAAGACTCCAGCATCATTTATTGAAAAGATCCCGTCTTCCCTTCAGAATGGCGGTGGTGCTGTTGTTGATGAAGTGACCGTTCGTGTGTGGGTCTGAGTCAGGACTCTGGGCTCAGCTTCCCTGGTCTCTTTATCTGCCTTTGTGTCAATAGCATGCTGAAATCCTTGCTATAGCTTTAGTGAAAGTCTATATTCTGTTCTTACTTTATTCAGCCAACCTTGTCTCTCACAATTTTGCAGAATAAACTCTCTAGTTTAGTGAGACTAGCTTTTTAAATGTTTGCCTGTTTATTTGCCTTTTTGTTTTTGTGTTTAGAAATCAAAATGAAAAATGACTTGAGTGCAATTTTTTTTTTTTTTTTTTTGAGACAGAATCTTGTTCTGTTGCCCAGGCTGGAGTGCAGTGGCATGATCTTGGTTCACTGCAACCTCTGTCTCCCAGGTTCAAGCGATTCTTCTGCCTCAGCCTCCTGAGTAGCTGGGATTACAGGTATATGCTAATTCTTTTGTATTTTTAGTAGAGACAGGGTTTCTACTATCTTGGCCAGGCTGGTCTTGAACTCCTGACCTGGTGATCCACCTGCCTCGGCCTCCCAAAGTGCTGTGATTACAGGCGTGAGCCACCGGAGTGCAAATGTTAAACTATTGAACCCTGTTGTGCTCTGGTTGGGGCTGAAGGGAGGGGGGTGCTGGTGCTGAAGCTGACCCCTTTGGCTCCCCTCCAGCCTCATGTCTACCATTCATTCACTCAATCGTGTTCATTCCATGGGTATTTATTGAGTGTCTACTATGCACCAGCCTCCTGTGCAAAGCAACAGGAAAATAGCGGTCTCCTTAAAGCTTCTAGCTTAGAGAAGGAGCCCTAGAAAGATGTTGTAAACCGCAAACAAATCATGTATTAAAATCATCAATTGTGGCCAGGCACGGTGGCTCACACCTGTAATCCCAGCACTTTGGGAGGCCAAGACATGCAGATCACAAGGTCAGGAGTTTGAGACCAGCCTGGCTAATATGGTGAAACCCCATTGCCAGGCGTGGTGGTGGGCACCTAGTGTCTCAGCTACTTAGGAGGCCGAGGCAGAAGAATGGCTTGAACCTGGGAGACAAAGTTTGCAGTGAACCGAGATTGCGCCACTGCACTCCAGCCTGGGCAACAGAGTGAGACTTTGACTCAAAAAAAATAATATATTGTAATCATATGTCATAATTACAGCTTATGATTAGGGCTTTGAGGAACACAGAACATGGTGAAAGAGAGCAATGAAAGCAAAACTCCTTATGTAAGTGGTCTGGGAGAGCTCACAAGCCAAGGCTTGGAGGCTGAGAAGGAGCCGGCCTTGCAAAGGAAAAGCTTGTTCTCAGCTGGGAAGTTCATGCACCTGCAAAGGTCTCAAGGCAGGTTCCCAAAGGATGGATTCCAAAAACTAAAGACAGGAGCACACACAGCTGCAGTGACAACTCTTAAATAATGGATTCATCTAGAACTGATTTCTTCAGTGGTTGTAAGTTCTCGGAACATAAGGACTGGGTCCAGTAGCCTTTTTTTTTTTTTTAATTTCTCAAATAATTTGCTGTAGCAAGAAGAACACAGTGTGATGATTACAAAGTATTTGTGGAACAGAGTTGTCAACACATTGTCAGAAGCTAGAGGTGCATGACTGGAAAGGCTGACAAGCCACCTTTGGCTTTTTTCACTGGTGAATTATTTGTCTTGTTTCGGTCTTGGAAAAAGAACAAAATCAAATGAGTAGGCTTCCAGGAGCATGCCCTGCATCTTATGGTTCATATTTCAAGATTTATCATCACTCATTTGTAACTTCTTTGTTCATGAATGAGGTCCACAGTACTCTTCATTACCTTTTAGGTACATTGTGAAGAATGTGAATGAGTAAGTAAGTAATTAACAATGACATATAACTCTGAGCACTCTTCCCTCCCATCCTCTTTCAGCCATCTTTCCACGCCGCCACAATGGTCCACATGAACGTCCTGGCTGATGCTCTCTGGAGCATCAACAATGCCAAAGAGAGAGGCAAATGCCAGCTGCTTATCAGGCCGTGCTCCAAAGTCATCGTCTGGTTTCTCACTGTGATGATGAAGCACGGTTACGTTGGTGAATTTGAAATCATTGATGATCACAGAGCTGGGAAAATTGTTGTGAATTTCACAGGCAGGCTAAGAAAGTGTGGAGTGATCGGCCCCAGATTTGATGTGCAACTCAAAGATCTAGAAAATGGCAGAATAATCTGCTTCCGTCCCGCCAGTTTTGTTTCATTGTACTGACAACCTCAGCTGGCATCATGGACCATGAAGAAGCAAGACAAAAACACACAGGAGGGAAAATCCTGGGATTCTTTTTCTGGGGATGTTAATACATATATTTACAAGTAAAATGCCTCATGGACAAAAAACGTAATTAACAATGATAACGTCTTCTGAACCTGGGGTGGGTAAAAATGAAATATTGGCTGTTATTGGGCCATAGGTTTGGCTGAAAACCACTATTTTTATCATGAACTCATTCAATAATAGGAGATGGAAAGAAAGCCTGGGAAGAGATATCATGTAATTAACCATGGGCCACGGTGGTGAATCAATGGACATTCCCACCATATTTGAAGTAGCATTTGGAGGGCGGGCTCCAGAGCGTCTACACCTCTTCCCATCTCTGCGCCATCCTTCTTGGCGGTGTGACCCTAAAAAGTCACTTAATACCACCATGTCTCAGTTTCTTCATTCATAAAGGGAAGCTTTTACTATTACCCACCTTGTAGGAAATGTGGTGGCCATTATATGAGATAAAGGGGACTGTGGGCTGAACCTGACCTGCCGTTTGTTTCTGTACAGCCTGTGAGCTAAGGATGGTTTTTTACATTTTAAAATGCTTGTGGGGTGGGGAATAAGAGGATAATATTTTGTGACATGTAAATTAAATGAAATTCAATTTCGCCATCCATGAATAAGGTTTCATTGGGACATCCATGCTCGTCATTTCCATGTCATCAATGGCTGCCTCTGTGTGTCAGTGTAGGGTTTGGCAGCTGCTGCAGGAATCACGTGGCTGGCAAAAGTTTGCTGAACTCTGGGTTGATGTAGGAAAGAGCTTATCACAGCAGTTGGTCCCGTGTCAGCTACTAAAATAATGTATTAATAAAAATGTACATAATCATTTGGGTTAAGAAAGTAAATTGGTTCCCCTCCATCCTTTGTCCTCCCTTTAAGATCTCTTTATTCCATTATTTTTTAGGGGACAGAGGAACATCTCAAGTGGTGGCTGAGATTGAATTTTCATCACCTTGAAAAGAGGGCATTGGGAGTCAGGTTTTTATGATTTAGAGAAATAAATCAAGGTGATTTTCTTGCACCTGTGCATTATAGAACAAATCTGGCATGTGTATGTGTATGTATGTGTGTATGTATGTGCCTGTGTGTGCATATGTGTGTATTGTGTGTGCATATATATGTGTGTGTGTGTATTTGTGTACGCGTTTATGTGTGTATTGTGCGTGCACATGTGTGTATGTGTGTGTGCATATGTATGTGTATATTGTGTGCACATATGTATGTGTGTATCTGTGTGCATATGTATGTGTGCACATGTGTGTGCATGTGTGTATATATGTGCATATGCATATGTGTGTATATGTGTGCATATGTATGTGTGTATTATGTGTGCATATGCAATGTATGCATGTGCATATGTGTGTATGTGTGTGCACATCTGTGCATATGTATGTGTGTATGTTGTGCATGTCTCTCTGTGTTATGTGTTTGTGTATGTGTGTGCACATCTGTGCATATGAATGTATGTTGTGCACATGTCTCTCTGTGTGTTATGTGTTTGTGTATGTGTGTGTGTGTCTGTGTCCACATGGCTCACTCCCATGAACAACCACCATCCTTCCTTCCCCCTTCTAGTCCTGTCAGCTGGGCTTGGGAGTTACTTATTTTCTCCTGCTTCAAATGTATGTATGTATATGTATGTATATATGTACACATATATACATGTATATATATAATTATTTTTTTTTGAGATGAAGTTTCACGCTTGTCACCTAGGCTGGAGTGCAATGGTGCGATCTTGGCTCATTGCAAACTCCACCTCCAGGGTTCAAGCAATTCTCCTGCCTCAGCCTCCCAAGTAGCTGGGATTATAGGTGCCTGCCACTATAATTTTTGTATTTTTAGTAGAGATGAGGTTTCACCGTTTTGGCCAGGCTGGTCTTGAACTCCTGACTTCAGGTGATCCACATGTCTTGGCCTCCCAAAGTGCTGGGAATACAGGCATGAGCCACTGCTTCTGGCCAAAATATATGTATATTTATTTGACTTCTCAAACATCTGTTTCTCTCCACCTACCCCACTGGCCACTCCTCAGCATGGCTTTCTGGTTCCTCCTCACTTTCTCAGATTTCAGTGTTGCTGTGCCCAGGGCCAAGTCTCTGGGGCTCCCTCTCATGTGTCTGAGCTGCCCACATCATCTCATCCCCTGGCTGGTGGCTGGAAACAGCATCCTCATGCCGGTGCGTCTCAGCTTACGTCTCTGGGCTGGATTTCTCTCCTGAGCCCCAGATGCTGACATTTGACCAACCCTATCTACCTGGATATATCTGAACACTCTTCTGTCCAAAGTGAAGTCCTGCTCTTCTCGCCACAGACCTGTTCCTCTCTCAGCCCTTCCCACATCTGTAAATGCCACCTCCATCTTTCCCATGCCCTCTCATTCCCTCATAACCCATGTCCAATTCGACTTCAGTTCCATTGGTTCTACCTCCAGAAAACCTGCAAAGTCTGGCCTTATTTTACCATTTCGTCCGCTACCACCACGGTGGAAGCTATACTCACCTCTCACTCAGATGATGTCAGTGGTTTCCTCACCAGTCTCTTAGCCCCACCTCTCCATCGTCTATTTCCAAAATAGCAGCCAGATGAATCCTTCTATAACACAATTCAGAAGACATCACTCTTGTGTTCAAAACTCTGCAGTGATCCCCCTTCTTATTCAGAATAAAGGCGAAAGGTCTTACTCGCTTGCAACCCAAAGTAATTGAAAGGATTAGAACACAGTTTGAAGTAGTTTATTCAAGTGAAAAGCTGAGACTTGCCATTCAGGTGACGCAGACTCCAAAGGAATAGAGTCAGTGCTCTGAAATTAAAAGCGAAGGTCTTGCTTATATTGGCAGAAGACAAAGAAATTTAGTAAGATTATAACACTTTCCATACAAGGCTGTCTTAAAAGCTACCATGTAATTGTTACATTTTCTTTTCCTTATCGTACAGTTTCTTTTCTTTTCTTTATCGCTTGTTTTCCATTTCTTTCCAATTTAAAAGAGTATATTTAACATTCCGTCTTAGGTGCTGTAATAGTCATGGAGTCTTCATGTCAGAGAGGAAAGAGGAAAGTTAATTTACAATGAAGATCAACAATTAAGAGGGAAGGGGTCCTCCCTGGTGTCCTCCCTCCCACTTTTTAAATTTTTTTCCAAAAACAATGTAGGTAAGAAAAAAAGGCTAATCTACAACCAGAGTAACAAAGGTTACAGCTGCCTGTTTATGTGACTCAGGTCTCATGATCACATTTCCTTAAGGCTCAAAGTGTTTTAAAGTTCTAACAGCTTAGATTTTGAATTATGTATTTTTACATTGTGATGCCATGTAACCTGATTCTGGTTTTCTTTCTGGCCCTGTCTTCCAACCCACCTTGCCCCAGCTGCACTGGCCAACTTGCTGCTCCCTGAAATACCAGGCAGGCTTCCACTTTGAAGTTCTCTCTTCCTGGAAGGCTTTTCCTCTAGAAGGCTGCAGTTTATTCTGTCATTACTTTCATGAGTCAGCTTAAATGTCACCTTTCTAGGGAGGCTTTCCTCTATAAAATAACAAGATTCTCTGTTCCCACCATTCCAGCACTTTCTAACTCCCTTATCCTGCCTCATTTTTCTCCACCGCGTTTATCAGACAGAAAATATTTATCACTAGCCATCTCTCATTAGCCCCATCAGTGCGGGGGCATTGTCTGTTTTGTTCATCTCGTTTCTCTAGTGTCTAAAACAGAAGTTGGCTCATAGCAGGTACAAAATGAATATTTGTTGATGAGTGAATGATACTATAAAGAAATCCAAATAAATCCATATTTACTAGAAATATAAATAGTTTTATGTCTCCAGCTAAAAGACATTGTCAGAATAAATACAAAACCAAAATCCAACTATTTGTTATATATTAAAATATGTAACTTTATGTATCCATTATCTATCTATCTCTCTAGTCTACTATCATCTATTAACTATCAATCACCTATCTAGCTTATCTATCTGTCTACTTATCTATCTTCTAGCTTTACTCTTGTAAACATGTATTTAAATATAAATACACATTACAAATAATTTTTATCTCTTTATAAATGGAGTTTAGTGAGACCTCTTTGCTAACAGTTGACTTCTAAATATATATCAGGTTAATAAAACTACACCCCTTCCCAAATATCTCAAAATGACCCTTCCCACTGCGTTAGGACCTGACTTTCTAATCAGTCCAGAGGATTGAGTTTCTGCTGCATCGTCCATGGAATCTGGAATTTTATGAATCTGGTCATTTGAAAAATGACCTTCCAGATCAAGAAGGCATCAGGCTGTGAGTTACAAATACAACCGGTTTTGGTATTTTTACAAAATCTTTCTCTTCTTGGGTTTTTCTTTATTTGTAGGAATGTTACCTTGCCATCTGGGACTTTTCAAAGGTGAATATCTCCGGGCTGTGTCCCTCTGACACTCTTTGAACTATTATGGTTTATTAAAAAGTTAGGGCTTAAAAGTTTCTATTCCTTTCCCTAAAACATCTGTTTTCAATAACTCAGGCTTCCTTTGGAAATTTGAAATTCTATGATTTTAGGCTTTCCAAAAATAGGTTCGCTGCAGCTGCCTTTCAGAGTCATGACAGCTTCTTCGGGATGGAGGCTTATTTCAAAGAGCAATCTTCACACTGCTTTGGTCATTTCTGCCCTTTGAATGGATATTTTCTTAATGTATGTTCTCGTTGGGGTCTTGGCACAGATGGAAAAATTCCTTTATGATTACAAAGTATTTCCAGCCAGCCGAACACAGTTAATAGATGCTCATGGCTACATATTTCTATGGGCTAGCATTTCTAATACAGAGGAATCCTTGTCCTCATTTAATGTAGCTCACAATTTAGAGGGAAATGAAGGATACAGATGGACTTTACCCTAAGGACTACATCGATTGGAGTTCAGGATGTTGAAATGGGAAGTTTTCTGTCTCAGGCTTGTCAGGATAGGTAGACCAAGTCTAGTGATTCTGCCAGGATCAGCCCAGTGTCTTCCAGCAGGCCACCAAAAAGAAGGTAGGTAATTTATTGTGTGGACTGTGGAAATTGGAAAGGGTTTCTTTGGGGTACACATGTATTGGTGTGCCTTTGAGAGAAGCTGACATGAGCCTGGTGGTGTGTGAGGGACCCAGGAGTGGGTATCAGACTCCCTCCTGGGAGCAGTAAAGGCTGCGGGGCTGTGGGGCTGTGGGGCACCCTGGTGGCAGGGACAAAGAAAGAGGGCTATAGGCACCTGCTCTTCCCACAACGGCAGTGGGGGATCCAATGTGGGGTAGGGGTGGGGGTGGAGGAATGGCTGGATGTAGATTCAAGGCAGCGAGCTATTGTGAAAGCGACTCCCAATGTACAAAGGTGTCCTCGAGGGCAAAGTGACTCCGCAGATGGGTGGTGGACTGCAAGAAAGCTATGGTTGTTGAAAGCAGTCTGATTGAGGAGGCACTACTTATAACAAGGGAAATGCAGTCGGAGTTCTCAGCAGCGTAACATATAGGGGAGCCCTAAAGACACCCCTTCGAGCTTCTGCAGCATTCAGAGTGTTCCACCCCAGAACACCACTGCACCAGCCGTTCAGCTTCCTCCCCATGGTGCCTGGCTCTAGGAGCTGATGACAGCAGCTAGGAGTGTGGAAGGAGTCTGCATTAAAGGAGGCTTCTCTCTCCCACTGGAGGTTCCTAATCCTAAAGCCAGCCCAAGCCAGTGGAGGAGAGTTTCAGGTTTAATACAATCAGGGAATTCTAGTGTTTTAATCCCTGAGAGAGATACTATTTATTTATGCGTTTTTGGAAGCAACCCAAACATCTATGCGATCTGCCTGAAATTTCATTAAGGGCTAAGAAAATATAGCCAAGAAAGTGAGTTTGAAAAGTCTGTAGCCAGAAAGAGCTTTTTGTTTGCTACCAAGAAGCCAGCTCCTTTGATAAATCTTACATGGGTTTTTCAGGAAAGCTTAAGCCAAGTTAATAATTCACTTTCCTAATGCAAGAGTCCTCATCTCTTCTAGGCTCTAGACGAGAACTCACGGTTTATCTCAACCCCTCAAATATTTACCTTAGGCGGCAAATCCAGTTTTACCACCACCTAGGTCAAATAACACTCAGACTTCAAGGAATTTACAAGAACATTATTCGGGGACGATTAAGGTGGGGAGGTTAACACCAGGGTCAATATCTCTAAGAAGTGTCAGAGATTCTTCGAACTCTATGAAACTGCAGGCAAAAATGGTAAGTCCCAAGTATTTTTTTTTCCTGGGGGGAAATATAGCCTTGCTCATTTTCTCAAAAGTGTCTGTCACCAAAAAATAGTCAAGAACCCCTGAGTTAGACCTTGGAACTCTGATGAACTACTTGACATGAAAGGAATAAACGCTCCGTCTCACATCCAGGTGAATGGCATGAGCACTCTAGGAGCAGGTGCAGAGATGGAGGTATGTGTGAAGGACCATCCTTAAGGCTCAGCGCCTGGTTAGAAAACAGGAGGTGTGAGATTTGCATCTGGCTGAAAAAAAAAAAAAAAAACAAAAACAAAAAGAAAGAAAGAAAAGAAAACGGGAGAAACTACCAGGATTGGACAGAGGAGATAAACTGAATCTCCAAACAAGCTCAGCAATGCAATGGGGGCGCTAGAGTGAACATCTCCATGAGAGCACCCCTCCCTGGACTGAGATGGTTGTGAAACCATCTCTGTTATCTTTATAAAATTAATCATGAAAGAAGTGGGGAGAAATGAAAATAAACCAAGCTTGCGGCACGTCCAGCATCCATCATGCAGTCTGCTTTCTCTGACCTGCTTCCTCATGGCTGTTTGGTGCTTATTGTCCTAGAATCATGTAGACCCTGTTACAAGATTATAGCACCCATACTGCAGATAACAGCTTGAACCTTATGAAATGTTACGTTTTCCCTTTGAGATATTCCTTCAAGTCTTGCATACTCATGAAAGTAACAACTTGTTTGATCTGAAAGACCCTGCTGCTGCCAGCTGGTCTGAAGGACCCCACAGATGCTGACTCACCAAAGAATGCAGTTTTACCTTCCGATAATTTCATTCCCCTGACCCCAACAATGAACAACTCCAATTTCCCCGCCCCTCATCCTCCATAATCCCCTTAAAAAAACCCAGAATTCCTCAGAGAGATGGATTTGGTTTCCTGCCATCTCTCTGCTTGGGGTCCTGCTATCACTAAACTTTCTTTGCTGCAAACTCTGCTGTCTCAGAGCATTGGTCTGTTACTCTGCAGGGGGCATAGGAACCTGTTGGTTCTGTAACAGCAGAGCCTGCCTTTGCACCCCTTCCTTGTGCAGCCACCAGATGCAGGCCACCCAGGAAGTGGTGACCTTGGGCAGGGTGGCTCTCTGCCACTGAGGCTCACCTTCAGGAGCTGGTGGCTGAAGGCACACACTGGCCACACTCTCCCAGTTGGGCAGCAAAGCCTTCCTTGAATGAGATTCCATCCCACAGCTCCATGTCCAGTACACCTGTGTTCTCTCTTCCAGAGTTACTCTAAAGAAGCCCTCCAAGAACATCTGTTTCCCTTCGATGGTTTGTTTTATTTTCCCAGAGAATCAGAGGGCTACGTTTAGCTTAGGTTCAAAGGACCATTCTCCCTCCCACTGGAGATTTGCAATCCTAATTGCCAGCCCAAGCTAGTGGAGGAGAGTCTTAGGTTTAATATAATCAGGGAGTTTTAGTATTAGAGCGTTTTAATCCCTGAAAGAGATACTATACTTATTTTTTTGGATAAATATAAAAATCTATGTGAAATTTCATTAAGGGCTAAGAAAAATTAGCCAAGAAAATGGGATTGAAGAGTCCATAGGCAAGAAGAAGGATGGAGCTTTTGCACTTGCTACCCAGAGACCAGCTCCTTTGATAAATCTTACATGGGTTTTTCAGGAAGCACAAAAAAAGCTTAAGCCAAATTAAACATTTATTTTGCTAATGCAAGAGACACCCATCTCTTCCAGGCTGTAGATGAGAACTCACGGCTTGTCTCAATCCCTCAAGCTGTAGGTATGGCTTCGACTTGACTCAAATGTACTATTTCAGAAGATGCTCAAACTTTTAAAGAAAACCAAGTCTAAAGTTCAACTCAGAACCTTTCTTACAAATCATGCACACTTGTAATTTTTAGAACTAACATTGCAGCTTCTGAAAATAAAAGAATAGGAAGAGCAACAAACCGGTAAACAGAGAAGTATCCTGGCCTTCTTTGTGCGCCTTCTGGCTTTGCTGCTGCCGCAGTAGGCACTGACTGTGCTGTGCTTCTGGGATCTAGGTCTTCACCTGCTCTCAACAGCCCACGAGCTGGGCCCATCTCTCCCCAATTAGAGATTTTACCTTCACAAACAGTGTCCTTCCTAGGACAAGGCTCTGACCACCCAGAAGAACGCTTGCCTTTTGCCTTTTCAACTTCTGTGCCCTTAGCTCCAGTTTAATTCCTCGCCAAGTGTCAGTACAGGAAGGGGAAAAGAAGGGGTCAGCTGTCAGGGCAGCTTTGTGCTGGGAGTATTACACCCTCGTGGCTGTTTTCCCCAATTAGAGTGTTTTCTGGACAGTTTGCTTATGAACTAGGGCATAACCTGTTCAGCTTTCTCCTTTTGAAAAAAGCCCACTGATTCTCTGTGTCCATAGCGAAGTGTTAAAAAAAAAAATCCCTATTGTACAAATTCAATTTTTGATACAGCTCCGGAAAAACTGAGCATCTACTGAGAATATGTAATTGATCATTAGTTCCCTAAGCATATTGATGATTAAGTAGCTTTTAACATTGAAGGATCTACCAACTGATGGAGGAAGATGGAAATTAAGATGGTCCCTGATTTTAAAAAAAGTTTGAATTCACTTAAAAGAAAAAAATTTACAGAACGGAAGTCTGAACGTTTCCAGTTTTCCTTCCTGGAGATTAACTGAGCCATCTGAAACCCTTTGGGAAACTGATCTTTAAAAGGCTTTGCGATAAAGTTTAAATTTTGCTGATGTTTATTCTGCTGTTTCTCCAACGAGAAATGTTCCTGCTGAGGCTGGGACAGGCTCACAGAGAACGACTTAGAACATAGGGTTTGTGGCCTTGTGTGGTGGCTCATGCGGTAAGCACGGCGCTTTGGGAGACCGAGGTGGGAGGATTGCATGAAGCCAGGAGTTTGGGCCAGCCTGGGCAACATAGAAAGACTTTGCTGCTACAAGAAAGAGAGAGAGAGCGAGAGAGAGAGAAAGAAAGAAAATGGCAACATAGTGAGACCTTGTTGCTACTAAAAAAAGGAAGAAAATGGTGTTTGTGAACTCTATAACCAACTTCTGAGTCAACATGGGACTTCTTGGCTACATCCATTCTCTCTTTCTCTCTTTTTTTTTTTTTTGAGATGGAGTCTTGCTTTGTTGCCCAGGCTGCAGTGTAATGATGTGATCTTGGCTCATTGTAACCCCTGCCTCCAGGGTTCAAGTGATTCTCCTGCTTTAGCCTCCTGAGTAGCTGGGATTACAGGCATCCACCACCATGCCAGGCTAATTTATTTTTAGCAGACATGGGGTTTCACCACATTGACCAGGCTGGTCTTAAACTCCTGACCTCATGATCCACCCACCTTGGCCTCCCAAACTGCTGGCATTAAAGGCATGAGCCACCCATACATTCTCTCTTCATGGAACTTAGGATGGTGATCATACATCTAGCCCTCCTCCAAACAGAGCTCATGAAAACTGAGAGGACCCTCAACAAGTGACTTGTAAGTATTCACATTGAAGACCAAGTTTTTTCTTTTTATTTAAAATTGCAGGATAATAAATATATCCATCTCGTCCAAAAGCTTCTTTGTGTCCCGCTGTGGTCTGTGTGTTAAGAACACTAAACGTAAGATCTACACTCTTAACAATTTATTTTGTTTATTTTGAGATGGTCTCACTCTGTCACCCAGGCTGGAGTGCAGTGGTGCAGTCATAGCTCACTGCAGCCTCAACCTCCCAGGCTTAATCCTCCTGCCTCAGTCTCTACCTGCCTGATTTCACTTTTTTTTTTTTTTTTTTGAGACGGAGGCTCACTCTGTCACCTGGGCTGGAGTGCAATGGCGTGGTCTCAGCTCACTGCAACCTCCACCTCCAAGGTTCAAGTGATTCTCCCACCTCAGCCTCCTGAGTAGCTGGGATTACTGGCATGTTCCACCACACCTGGCTAATTTTTGTATTTTTAGTAGAGATGGGGTTTCACTGTGTTTGCCAGCCTGGTCTTGAACTCCTGACCTTGTGATCCGCCCACCTTGCCCTCCTAACGTACTGGGATTATAGGCATGAGACATCATGCCCAGCCTATCCTGATTTCAATTCTTTTGGATATATAGTAATTCCTGCTTATCTGTTGCAGATATGTCCCAAGACTCTCAGTGGCTGCTTGCAACCACAGATAGCACCAAACTCAATAGCTGTCCGTCCAAACACAGCTTCCATTCATGTCTTCCACCCATACATTTAAGTACTTTTCTATCTACACTAAGCACTCATCACACACTGTGGCCATAACTTTTGCAGACTGAGAGGTGACAACAAAACCAGCACATCTTTTTCCCTCCTTCTTTACAATTCCGTAGACGAAAGACTTGTTCTTACTGTAAATCTTACCAGCCTCAACATATATTTCTTTTTCTTTCCTTATTAAGTTGAGAACTTTCACTTCTTGACTTAAAGGAAGCGATTTATGGCTTCTCTTTGGCAAATCGGAATCACCAGCATCTCTATTCTTGCACTTTTGGGACAATATGAAGTAAAAGAAGAGCCAAGAAGCTTTTCATATTGTCCAGAAAGTGCAAGAATAGAGACTCAATGTGTACAGTGTGGATCCATGGCTTGGATCAGTCACGTCCTGAAAGGGACAGAGTGGGGCAGCTCAAGATTTCATCACGCTACTCAGGACTGTGCAATTTACAATTTATGAATGATTTATTTCTGGAATTTTCAATTTTATATTTTCAGACCACCGTTGACCATAGGTAACTGAAACTGCAGAAAACAAAACCACGGCCAGGCACAATGGCTTATGCCTGTAATCCCAGCACTTTGGCAGGTCAAGGTGGACAGATCACGAGGTCAGGAGCTCGAGACCAGCCTGATCAACATGGTGAAACCCCATCTCTACTAAAAATACAAAAATTAGCTGGGCCTGATGGAGCGAGCCTGTAATCCCAGCTACTCGGGAGGCTGAGGTGGAGGTGGCAGTGAGCTGAGATTGCGCCATTGCACTCCAGCCTGGGTGACAGAGGAAGACTCCATCTGAAAAAAAAAAAAAAGGCAAACAAACAAACAAAAAACCCCAGAAAACAAAACCATGGATAAAATTTACTGTTGTATACCCAGAAGCGGGATTGCTGAATTATCTGGTTATTCTATTTTTTTTTTTGAGGAAGCTTCATATTGTTTGCCATAGCAGCTGCATCAATTTCCAGTCCCCACTAACAATGTACAAGGGTTCTAATTCTTCAGACCTCACCAACACTCGTCATCTTTTGCTTTTTTGTTAATACAGTAGTAATCCTGACGGGTGTGAGATGATATCAAACTGCAGTTTTGATTTTCATTTCCCTGATAATTCATGATGTTCAGCACCTTCTCATGTGCTTTTGGCCGTTTCCATGCTCTCTTTGGAGAAATGTCTGTTCAGCTCACTTACCTGCATATACATTTGTTTATATATAATGTGTATGTATGTGTATTAGTCCGTTTTCACACTGCTGGTAAAGATATAACCAAGGCTGGGCCATGCACAAAAGAAAGAGGTTTAATTGGATTTACAGTTCCACATGGTTGGAGAGGCCTCACAATCATGTCGGAAGGCAAGGAGGAGTAAGTCACATCTAACCTGCAAGGTGGCAGGCAAAAACAGGGCATGTGTAGGGAAACTCTGCCTTACAAAGCCATCAGATCTCATGAGACTTATTCACTATCACCAGAACAATGCAGGAAATACCCACCCCAATAATTCAATCCCCTCTCCCTTGGTCTCTCCCACAACATGTGGGGGTTCAAGATGGGATTTGGAAGGGTATACAGCCAAACCATCTCAGTATGTATGCATTTATTTACATATTTATTTGCTATTGAGTTGGAGAAGCTCCTTACACATTTTGGAAATTAGCCCCTTATTATGTGTATGGTTTGCAAGTGTTTTCTCCCATTCCATAGGTTACCATTTTACTCTGTTGATGGTTTCCTTAGCTGTGCAGCAGCTTTTTAGTTTAATATAGTCCCACTTGTTTATTTTTGCTTTTGTTGCCTTGTTTTTGGTGTCATGTCCAAGAATGTCAAGAAGCTTTCTCCTGTTTTCTTCTAGGAGTTTTATGGTTTCAGCTCTTACTTTTAAGTCTTTAATCCATTTTGAGTTATTTTTTCTGTATTATGTAAGACACGGGTCCAGTTTTATTCTTTTGTGTGTGGGCATCCAGTTTTCTCAACACTGTTTTGATTACTATAGCTTTGTAATATATTTTGAGATCAGAAAATGTGATACTTTCAGCTTTGTTCTTCTTATTCAAAATTGCTTTGGCTATTTGGAGTTTTTTTGTGGTTCCTTATGAATTTCAGGATTGCTTTTTCTATTTCTGTAAAATATGCCATTGAGATTTTGATTAGGATTGCATTGAGTCTGCAGATGATTGCTTTGGGTAATACAGATATTTTAACCTTGTTCATTCTCCTACTTCATGAACATGAGATGTCATTTCATTTATTTGTGTCTGCTCTATTTTCTTTCATTAATATTTTATAGTTTTTGTTGTATAACTCTTTCCTCTTTGGTGAAATTTATTTCCAAGTATTTTATTATTTTTGGTGCTATTGTAAATGGGATTGTTTCATAATTTACTTTCCATATAGTTCTTTGTTGGTATGTAAAAATAAAACTGATTGCATTTGATTTTTTATGCTGAGTTTGTATTATTATCATATCCTCCAACTTCACTGAATTCATTTATTTGTTCTAACAGGATATTTTTTCTATAGCGTTTGTAGGGTTTTCTACATATTAAATTATGTCATCTGGAAACACAGATAATTTTACTTCTTCCTATAGGATGGGATGTCTTTTATTTCTTTTTCTTGCCTAATTGCTCTGGCTAGAACTTTCAGTACTATATTGAGTATAAGTGATGAGAATGGGTACCCTTGTCTAAAAGTGAGTCCTTACTGGTAAGACTCAGAACCATTTATTTAGAAAATACTTACGGGGCCTTATTTTGAATTGTACCATGTAAGTTGCATATATTGTGTAAGACAAACTCTGTTTTCAAGGACTTTGTGTGTTACTAGGGAAGATAAGTCACACCTACAAATAACTATTATACAAAGTGGTATGGAACAATTGTTATGCAAGAAATATCCATGCTTTGGAAGTTTGAGAAGTCAGAGATAACATCTAGATTATACCCATTATTTATGTGTACAGAGGGACTTCTTACATAATTACACTAAGGGGCACATTATCAATAGGATAGTATCTAATTAGAAAATAGAAATGTGGGTTGGCTTGTATATTTCCTGCAGCACTTTCCTTTGGTAATCCCTTATCATATATCAAGAATCTGCGTTTCCTACATAATCATCAAGTAACTGTTCTACAATTTTGAAAAAATTCACTAACTGGTAAAAAGCTGAAGCTGGGTTGTAATTCTACTTCCCGGAACTTTACTCCTCTGAGACTCACTTCCTCTATGCCATCATCGATGAGGAACAATCAGGATTTTGTGTGTTCTCACAATGTGCACCAGTAAAAAAACCAAGGGAGTAAAAAACATTTAAGAAAGAAAGAAGAAACCAAGAGAATGCTCTGTGAACATAGCCAGTCTATTTTCTAAGAGTGCTTGGTATCCCCATCTTAATCTCCCTGGGAGGTGAACTTGACTGCTGTAATGTAATGAGGAAGTTTTGTCTTTGTTGTCAAGAAGCAGTTAGGCTGATGAAATCTTATCTTCTCTCATAGTATTGAAGAGTAATGACTTGTAGATGTTTCCCATCATAAAGCATTAGATTAAGCAGCTGGTGTAACAATGCCCAGTAGGAAGAAGAGTGAGTCATTTTTGGTAAGAGCGAGAATTCACCAGGTTGCCCCCTAGAGAAAACCATATGTCACTGGTGGCATTTCAAGACTCCTGGCTGGGTTGTAGGATACACGGAACTGCTTTTATTTCTCCTAGTAAGCAAGTTCCAAGTTCATAAATTTCCCTGAACTGTCGCTGGTATGGAAATGAGAACTTTCAGACCCACATAGTTGGCATCTACTCACACTTCCAAAATCCAGTTTGAAATATGACACTGAAAATCCTAAGCCTTCACTCAAGCTCTCCTTGATCATGAATTCAGATCAGGCTACTCAGTGTATGAGATGGAATTGTGTAGAGCCTAAAAAAAAAAAAAAGAAAGGAAACTGGGTGATGTTTTTCCTCTTACCAGAACCTGTGGTTCCTATAGCAGAGATATAATGACCAGTACATGATTAGATGTAAATACTGATTCCTTGAGTAATCCATGCAATTGGATGAAAAACTTATTCATATATTAGTTATTCCTATAAAACTGATCTTAGAAATGGGGTTCTTAGAAATTACTGCCTTGTGGACTGGGCGCAGTGGCTCATGCCTGTAATCCCAGCAATTTCAGAGGCCGAGGCGGGCGGATCATGAGGTCAGGAGATTGAGACCATCCTAGCCAACATGATGAAACCCCATCTCTTCTAAAATAAAAAAAAAATTAGCCGGCGGTGGTGGTGCATGCCTATAGTCCCAGCTACTCAGGAGGCTGAGGCAGGGGAATCCCTTGAACCTGGGAGGCGGAGATTGCAGTAAGCCTAGATCGAGCCACGGCATTCCAGCCTGGCAACAGAGCAAGACTTCGTCTCAGGAAAAAAAAGAAAGACAAGAAAAGAGAAGAAAAGAAATTATTGCCTTGCTGTTGCAGAGGAAGAAAGGCAACATTTGTACAGATCAGCTAGTTGCTGAGCATGTGCAGACACTGCACTGAGCACTTCCATAAGCGACAGTGCACATAATCACTATTATTAATATCTCTGATGCAAATATAAAGGAACTGGCTGGGTACAGTGGCTCATGCCTGTAATCCCAGCACTTTGGGAGGCTGGGGTGGGTAGATCACCTGAGGTCAGGAGTTCAAGACCAGCCTGGTCAACATGGTGAAACCCCATCTCTACTAAAAATAAAAAAATTAGCTGGGTGTGGTGGTGCACACCTGTGATCCCAGCTGCTCCAGAGGCTGAGGCAGGAGAATTGCTTTAACCGGGAGGTGGAGGTTGCAGTGAGCTGAGATCGTACCACTGCACTCCAGCTGAGGAGACAGAGCAAGAATCTGTCTCAACAACAAAACCAACCAACCAAGCAAACAAAAAAACAAAGATAAGGGAACTAAGAGCCAAAGCAGATATGCAGGAAAACCAGCTCAAATATCCTGACTCCACTACATGTTGGAGATGATGACAGGCATAAGGGCCGTTGGCATCTGTGACAGTCAACTTAAGTTCTTATACAAAGGACATATGGCAGAATCCCTGCTACATAGTCAGATGCCGTGGAGAGTAGGCACAGAGAGGAGTGAACAAGAGAACTATCAGAGAAATAGTGAACGGAGGAGCGAGTGCTGGGGTGTCTTACACTTTCCCAGAATGAGGCAGGATGTGGGATCTTTGCTCATTTGTAAACTCATTGAAATGCTCCTAGATTTTCCCAACATAAATATATTACAGTTGGGCTTTCCCCAGAGGTATATCCTAAGGCAAGTTCAAGTGTATTTGGGAAAACAGTGGGAGGGAAGGAGAAGGAAATACAGCCAATACAGGGTCCATTATCAAGCAACCTCCCATGTGGATACCTGTAAAATGGTACAGCCACTCTGGAAAATTGACAGTTTCTTGGAAAACTAAACATATGCTTACCGTATGGTTCAGCAATTGTACTCCTGGGCATTTATCCCAGAAAAATGAAAACTTGTGTCTACTCAAAGCTTGTATACAGACGTTCATAGCAGCATTATTTGTAATAGTCCTGTGTTAGGCCATTCTTGCATTGTTTTAAGAAAAACCTGAGACTGGGCAATTTATAAAGAAAAGAAGTTTAATTGGCTCATGGTTCTGCAGGCTGTACAGGAAGCATGACACTGGCATCTGCTCAGCTTCTGGGGAGGCCTCAGGAAGCTTCCAATCATGGTGGGCAATAAAGGGAGAGCAGGTATGTCACATGGTCAGAGCAAGAGAGAGAGAATTGGGGGAAAGTGTCACACACTTTTCATTGACCAGATCTAGTGAGAATTCACAATCACAAAGATAGTTCCAAACCATGAGGGATCCACCCTCATGATCCAATCCCCTCCCACTAGACCCCACCTCCAGAATTGGAAATTACAATTCAACATGAGATTTCGTGGGAACAAATATCTAAACTCTATCAAGCCCCAAACTAGAAGCAACCAAAATGTCCCTCAATAGGTTAATGGTTAGTTGGTGTTTTGCAGTGCATCCATCCATGGAATACTGCTTCCTGCTAAGAAGAAATGAACTTTTTTTTTTTTTTTTTTGAGATGGAGTTTCACTCTTGTTGCCCAGGCTGGAGTGCAATAGCACAATATCAGCTCACTGCAATCTCTGCTTCCTGGATTCGGTATGCACCTATACAATAACCCTGCATGAGCATGACATGCACATGTACCCCAGAACCTAAAGTAAAATAAAATAAAATTAAAAAAATAAAAAAAAAGAGAAGGAAGTGATCAGCCATGTCAAATGCTGCCACTAGAACAAATCAGATGAGAGCTGAAGACCGAGCATTGGTGAACTTGACAAAGGGTGATTGAGTTGGAATGGTGGCTTTAAAGGCCTGATTGGAGTCAGCTTGAGGGATACTGGCAGGCAGAGTGCCAGCAGGCAGTGCAGAGGCAAGATCAGGATCAGCGGGTGATGTGTCAGAGGAGAAGCCCCAGTCATGTGGAGCCACCATAGTGAAGTCTTAGCGGCATTGGACCTGGCCCAACAGAAACTGGATGCGTGTTTATCAGGAACATTGCGGTAGGGATAACTGCAGCCTGTGGACGTTTGAATGTGATGATTTATTAGGCCATTTACAGCTCCGAGATTCTATCATTCACTTTGCCATGGGTTTTATGAAAGTCAGTTATTGTGGTCATAGAACCCCAGGGAGCGAATGCACCTTGCCCTGGAGATAACGGCGAGGCAGAAGGATGCTCCCGCTGTAGACCTCTGTTTCCACTGTGTGTTCTTTTCCTTTTTACAGTTGTACTTACATTCCTGGCTCCTTGTCTTAAAATGTGGAATGTAAACCAACCCCCAGAGAAGTACCGGGATTCTTCATTGGATCAATACGGAGAATTGAAAGAAAATTGTCAAAAAGATGCCTGCACAGTCGACAGAGCTCCCCGGTGGAGAGGAAACAAATGTTCTTTAATGAATAATGAGAATGACACTCATTCCTGAATCAGGCTGCACTCGGTTGTTCACATGCAGAGTACAAAGGGCCTCGAAAACTTTGTTTAAATGAAAGGAATATTTTGAGTAGTGCATAAGGGCACCCTCAGGAGGCAAGGCAAGTCACGCTCTCACTTTCAATTAGAAGGTAACTTGATGTTTGAAGAAAATCCTCGGTGTTCAGTACAGCTCCGTGTAGCTTTTCTCAAATATTATTTTAGATTTTGGCTAGAGTTATTCACATTTCTGGCATTACTTTTGACCTCATTAGGTACTTAAGAAAATTTCTTTTATGAGGTAGGGTCTCACTCTGTTGCCCAGGCTGGAGTGCAGTGTTGCAATTATAGCTTACTGCAGTCTCAACCTCCCCAGCTCAAGTGAGCCTCCCATTTCAGTCTCCTGAGTAGCTGGGACTACATGTGTGTGCCATTACACCTGGCTAATTTCTAATTTTTTTGTAGAGGTGGGGTCTCACTATGTTGCCCAGGCTAGTCTTGAACTCCTGGGCTCAAGCAATTCTCTTGCTTCAGCCTCCCAAAGTGCTGGGATTACAGACATGAGCCACTGTGCTTGGCCCTACTGTGCACTTTTATTTTCCTTAAAACATATATCCCAATTTAAAATGAGCATATGCACTTAACTGCATATGTGTCTGTTGTCCCTGTACCCTCCCTAAAATGTAAGTTCCATGACCTATCTATGACTTGGCATTTCATAGGTGTCCAACATGAATTTGTTTTCTAAATCTGGTTTAATGCATTTCAGCCTATGACACCAATCTGCTTTTCTGATGTTGGGAGTAGGTGTGACCCTGAGACAGACCCTTATCAAAATAAATGCTCACTGTCAGACCACAATCATCCCCATTTCCCTTTTCTTTTATTTATCTTTCACTCTAGAGAATTACAAATGGTCAGATATTGCTTTTCTGGATTTATTTTACTATTTTATTTTTTTGCCACATATCACACTTTTGGCCAGTGAGACTTAAGGGAACATTTGCTGAGAGGCTTCAAGAAACACTTTTCCTTCTTTGTTACTGGGAAGTAACCATTTTTTTTTGAACCATTACAGGAAATGACCTTTAGCCACTGCCCCATGGCTTCTTGCTTTTGAATTAAGTCATAATGGCCGGAGCTGCAGCAGCCCATGGTGTGCCCATGAGGCAACAAGTGTGAGATCCAAAAGCCTATGTCTTAAAGATGAAGAAGCAAACACTGGAAATATAAATGCAGATAAATCACATTTCCTTTGGCTGTGATGGTGGGGATGAGAGGGCTGGGGCATAAAAGAGGGAGAAGATGGAATCCTAAAAAAAGGTAACAACAAATTGTCTGTAATGAAGGCATGCAGAAAGAGCTGTGGTAGCACAGATAGAAGCAGAATGTTTGTGAGGCATCTTTAACAACTATACTCAGCTGGGCTGAGTACAGTGGCTCACACCTGTAATCCCAGCATTCTGGGAGGCTGAGGCAAGTGGATCATGAGGTTAGGAGTTTGAGACCAGCCTGGCCAACATGCTGAAACCACGTTTCTACTAAAAATATAAAAATTAGCTGAGTGCGGTGCCATGTGCCCGTAATCCCAGGTACACAGGAGGCTGAGGCAGGAGAATTGCTTGAAGGCGGGAGGTGGAGGTTGCAGTGAACTGAGATTGCACCATTGCACTCCAGCCTGGGGGAGAAGAGCGAGACTTCATCTCAAAAAACAAAACAAAACAAAAACACCCACAATTACGCTCATTTAATTATTAGAATACTTTTAAGGTACGTATTTAAAAAATTTTTTTCATAGGTTATTGGGGTACAGGTGGTATTTGCTTACATAAGTAAGTCCTTTAGCAGTGCTTTGTGAGATTTTGGGGCATCCATCACCTGAGCAGTATACACTGCACCTTATTTGCAGTCTTGTATCCCTCACACCTGTAATCCCAGCACTTTGGGAGGCCAAGATGGGCAGATCACTTGAGCTCAGTATTTTGAGACCAGCCTGGGCAACATAGCGAGATCTTGTCTCTACAAAAAATACAAAAATTAGCTGGGTGTCATGGTGCTTGCCTGTAGTCCCGGCCACTCAGGAGGCTGAGGAGTCCCAACTGCTTGGGAGGCTGAGGAAGGAAGATTCCTTGAGCCCAGGAGGCAGAGGTTGCTGTGAACTATGATCATACCACTGCACTCCAGCCTGGGTCAAAGAGTCAGATCCTGCCAGAGAAAGAGAGAGAGAGAGAGAGAGAGAGAGAGAGAAAGAGAGAGAGAGAAAGGAAGGAAGAAAGGAAAGAGAGAGAGGAAGGAAAGAAAGAGAGAGAGGAAGGAAGGAAAGAAGCAAGGAAGGAAGGAAGGAAAGAAAGGGAGAGAGAATACTTTGAGTAGCCAAGAGTCTTCAAAAGGTTGAAAAATTGATGAGGAAACCACAGAGAAAATAATAATAAAAAAAGTACAGTAAAACTTATTACATTATATTTTATGGACAAATTGCATTTATTTACTTTAGAAGTGTTCCTTTTATAGCCTTGTTTTCATTGTTCCATTGCTATGTATTTTATCTGTGAAAATGGTTTAGGTAGCTTGGGTTGAGATGGAACACATCACAGTGCATCATAGCTCTTCCTATGAAACAATGAAAAAATGTTTTTGTTAATAGACTTTTACTCAGTGGTCTCGGTCGTAGGGGTTTCAGAAGTAAATGAAGATTGTTAAGTGAGGTATGGATGTATAGATACACAGTGCTTTTTAAAAGCAGAAACTGTGCACATACTTTATCCCTTGCTCTTAATCACTTGCTGATTTATTTACTAGGATAAATAATGACCCCTTGAAAGGTATCCACATCCGAATCCTGGGACATTTGTTGTTACACATGAGCATACAGTGTAGTTGTGCATGTACATTGGTGTTTGATTTTAGAGTCAGCATGTATGGGGAAAAAGTCAAGTTCAGTCAATATTATCCTCAAAAATTTCTTGTGTAGTGTGATCAGTTAGTTTTATGTGTCAACTTGACTGGGGTAGAGTGCCCAGTTATTTAAACAAGCACTAATCTAGGTGTTGCTGCCAAGGCACTCTGTAGATGGATTAACATCTCCAATCTGCTGACTTTACGTAAAAGAGATCACCCTCAACAATTTTCCTGGCCCTATTCAATCAGTTAGCAGGCCTTCAGAGCAAAAATGGAGCCTTCCTGAAGAAGAAATTCTGCCTTAAGGTTCAAGACAGCAGCAGCAGCAATGCTTGCCTGAGTTTCCAGCCTGCTGGCTTGCCTGACAGATTTTGGACTTAGCAGCCCCCACAATCGTATGTACAAATTCCTTAAAATAATTCTTTTAATGAATATATATTATATACAATTATGATTACTGTATACATAAATGTAAATGTCATCAACAGAATATATGTGATATAATTTGTGGTATATTTTTGTTATATTCATTATATTGTATGTGACATTAACATATAACATATATTACATATGCCTACATAAATATTTATATATGGTACCATATTTCTATACATGACATGGTTAGTCTGAGTGTACAGACTATGTTGTCTAAAACATATGGGTCTCTAACCATGAATGTCACATGTAGCATGGGGCTGCATCATGAGAAGCACCCGGAATGGGGCCGACTGAAGCAAAGACAGATTCTAGCTCCAACCTCCTGTTCATGTGGGAGCATGAGCCAGTGTGGAGCCCAAATGTGGCATCACTCCTCTCTCTTTCTTTCCTGATCTGGGACACATTTGTGTTCTCTCATAGTTGACAGCACCCACGGTACAAAGGTCAATGCATGCAGAAGGCAGCTATGCTCTGTTACAATCTATTGGGTCTCAGTCACTTAAGAGCTTCTCTACCCACTTAGAGGCAGTGTGGGGTTCTGGAAATACAGCAAGGATCAAGGAGCAAGCCTGGGAAAGTCTATGAGGCATTTATGCTGGCATTTCACGGTGATATAATTGGGTATCTAAGAGGCTTGGAAAGCTCCAGATATCCCCACGAGACCACACCCTATACAGGGAAGCCACCAATCCAGGTTCTCTTCTGCGGGGCACAGGGAAGGTACGAAAGGCAGCGCTCACCTCAAATCCCACAGCTCGATGTCTTCCGACTGGGTTTGTTGAGAACGTGTCCTTTGAGCTCATCACAGAAAACTTCACCTTCTAAAAGATTTATGTGTCAGAGGATTCATTTTATCAAACTTCAAACTCAGTCTCAGTGGGGCTACTTCAGGAACTAAAGCAACGGAAAGCAATCCTACATCTTTCTCATACATCTTGATACACAGCCAACAATTGCAGCAACAGCAACTCATGTCCCATGACCAGTCAGACACAGGTCAGATCAACCCTGCCCAGCACGAGACGAGAGGCGCGCTTTCAGAAAAGGATGATGTAAAGAGGTGGGAGAGGCAGGGCGTGCTGGCTGATGCCTGTAATCCTAGCACTTTGAGAGGCCAAGGTGGGCGGATCACCTGAGGTCAGGAGTTCAAGACCAGCCTGGCCATCATGGTGAAGCCCCATCTCTACTAAAAATACAAAAATTAGCTGGGCATGGTGGTGGGTGCCTGTAGTCTCAGCTACTTGGGAGGCTGAGGCAGGAGAATTGCTTGAACCCAGGAGGTAAATGTTGCAGTGAGCTGAGATCATGCCACTGCACTCCAGTCTGGGCAACAGAGTGAGACTCCATCTCAAAATAAATAAATAAATAAATAAATAGGCGGGAAAGACAGGAAAAGGAAGAACATTCCAGGCACAGGTCAATGCACATGTAAAGACTTCTGGAATGTTCTGGAAGCTGATAGTATGTCAGAAGAATCAGTGCACATGGAAATGAGGTGGGAGACGGGGCTTGACTTGACTCTGGACCACATTGAAGACTGGCAGAAATAGGAAAGAGAGAGATGAAAGAGCCTCTTTCATCTCACAAGACATGCCCACTAGTGCCATGACAGTTCACCATTGCCATGGTAACACCTGGAAGTTATCACCCTTTTTCTAGAAATTTCTGAAGAACCCCATAATTTGTATGTAATTAAGCATGAGAATAAGCACAATGGCAGAATCGCCTTGGCGCTGCTGTTCTCTACACACTGCCTACGGGGTAACCCTAACTGCAGAAACAGTCACCTGGCTATACACTGCTGCCTCAAACAAGCTGTTTTCTTTTCTTTCTTTCTCTTCTTTTTTGAGACAGGGTCTCACTCTGTCACCCAGGCAGGAATGTAGTGGCAGGATCATGGCTCACTGCAGCCTCAACCTCTCTGGCTCAGGTGATCCTCCTACCTCAGCCTCTCTAGTGGCTGGGACTAGTGGCTCCCTAGTGGCATGCACCTCCATGCCCAGCTAATTTTTCTTTTCTTTTCTTTTTTTCTTTCCTCTTCTCTTCTCTTTTCCTTCCTCCCTCCCTCCCTCCCTCCCTCCTTCCCTCCTTTCTCTTTCTTTCTTTCCTTCCTTCCTTCCTTCTTTCTTTTCTTTTCTTTTTTCTTTTCTTTTCTTTTCTTTTCTTTTCTTCTCTCTCTCTCTCTCTCTCTCTCTCTCTCTCTCTCTCTCTTTCTTTCTTTCTTTCTTTTTCTTTAAAGACGGGGTTTTCACTATGTTGCCCAGGCTGGTTTCGAACTCCTGGGCTTGAGTGATCTTCCCACTTGGGCCTCCCAAAGTGCTGGGACTATGCGTGAATCCCCTTGCCTAGCCAATAAAGCAGTGTTATTCCAGCTCTGGCTCACCCTTGAATTTCTTCTTGGGTGAAGCCAGCTATCTTCCTGGGTGGAGCCCCGATTTGGGGGCTCATCTGCTCCTGCAACAGAAGGACTTCTTAAATCCCACCACAGGTTTCTGGCCAGACAAGGCAATGAGCAGTGGTTGGAAAGAGCAGTCTAAAACCCCCCAGGCAGTTTTTAACTGATGCAAACTGTCACCCTCTTGTTTCCCCTGGGACTTGTGTATGAACATCTTTACCAGTTTCCCCATTTGATTTATATTGAGCTGCTGTTTGGCAGCAGCTCAAATGGACCAAACTCTTCTATTTAAGAGATGGATGTGGGCCAGGTGTGGTGGCTCATGCCTATCATCCTAGCACTTTGGGAGGCCAAGGTGGCTGGCTCGCTCGAGCCCAGGAGTTTGAGACAAGCCTGGACAACATGGTGAAACTCAGTCTCTACTAAAAATAATAATAATAAAAAATAATTGAGCATGGTGGGGTATGCTTGTCATCCCAGCTACTCAGGAGGCTGAGGCAGGAGGATCGACTGAGCCAAGGAGGTTGAGGCTGCAGTGAGCTGTGATTGTGACACTACACTCCAGCCTGAGTGTCAGACCAGGGCCCTGTTTCAAAAAAAAAAAGATGGATATGCTTATATTCCACAGGAAAAATGAAGTTAGCTAATACTGGACACAGGATCAGAAATAGGGGACACAAGGGTAAGCTGCGACCACAGCTTCCAGGATGCTGATGGAAAGAGAAGAGTAAGAATAGAGGTGAATGTGTGTTGGGAAAGACAAAGACCATTAATATGATTGCAGGCTCAAAAAACCTTCTAGGCACAGAACCAGCAGGGTACCCCAGACTCTCACCTTCCCATGTGTAGTACTGTAACATGAAACAGCAAAAGAACTAGTGTAACTCACTCCATTTTTGTTTAAGGAGCCTTTACCCTGCACGTAGGCTAGGATAATTTTAGAGCACTGAGATAATGCAAAAACAGGCCAGGTGGGTGGCTCATGCCTGTAATCCCAGCACTTTGGGAGGCCGAGGCAGGTGGATCAGGGGGTCAGGAAGTTGAGACAAGCCTGGCCAATATGGTGAAACCCCGTCTCTACTAAAAATACAAAAATTAGCGAGGCATGGTGGCAGGCACCTGCAGTCTCAGCTGCTCAGGACGCTGAGGCGGAAGAATTGCTTGAATCCAGGAGACAGAGGTTATGGTGAGCCAAGATCGCACCACTGCACTCCAGCCTGGGTGACAGAGCAAGGCTCCTTCTCCAAAGATAATAATCATAGTGCAAAAAAGCAATCAGTAGTTTTTTGAAAGTAACTCTGGGATGAAAGGAAAAGCGTGTAAACAGCTGACTGGGTTTTGTTAAAGATTTGCAGGAGCCCTGTGAGCTGAGCTTCTCAGATCCTTGCGGGTGTCCAGATGTCTGCACTCATCTATCACCTCTTTATCCCAATCCCTTCCTTTTCCCCTGCTCTTAACATCAAAGGAGGCTGAAATTTTGACTGACTTAAGATGGTTTCTTAGGACACTAGTCTGTCATCTTCTTGCTTTGCTGGCTCTCCAAATAAAGTTACGTTCCTTCTCCAGCTCCTGTCTCTCAACTTATTGGCCATTGTTCAGCGAGCAGAATGAGTCTGGCCTTGGTTATAGCACACTGCATTTTCTGAAGATAATCTCCATGGACTTCCCTTGTGGTGTGTCATTTTTGCCCCTCTAACCTAGTGGAAGAATCTTTGTCTCCTGGCCTAGGAAGTGGTCAGCACTTGGTACTGCCTCCACCAGTAGAGTGCAATGGAAACAATGCAATGTGACTTTCAAATGAAAATTTGAAAATAAATTTTTAATTTTAAATTTTTAAATAAATTTTATTTATTTTAAATAAAAATGCCTTTATTTAAATAAAAATAAATTAAAATGCCCATAAAAATGCCTGGCCCTCCTGGAACCCCACTTATGGAATCCAGGCACCATGCCGTGAGGAAGCCCAAACAGTCCACAGATAGGCCCACGAGGAGAGAAATGCAGACCCCCGAACCACAGCCCCAGCTGAGGTGCTGGACAACAGCCAGCACCAATTTGCCAGATATGTGAATGTGCCATCTTGCAAGCAGATTCTTCATTACCTGGATAAACTGCTGTAGGTGATGCTGTTTGGAGCAGAGGTGGGTTGTCTTTGAAACCTAGAGATTGTGAGCAAAATCAATAGTTGTTGCTAAGTTGCCAGGTTTTGGGTGGTTTATTGCACAGGAATCAAGAACTGATTTTGTTACTTTATTAATTTATTTTAGAGACGGGGTCTTGCTCTGTTGTCCAGACTGGAGTGCAGTGGTATGAGATAGGGTTTCATCACCTTTGCAAGGATGGTCTCGATCTCCTGACCTTGTGATCTGCCCACCTCGGCCTCCCAAAGTGCTGGGATTACAGGTGTGAGCCACTGCACCTGGCTGTCAAGTACTCCTTTATAGTAATGTGAGAACCAACTAATACACTCGACTTGTTCCAGTGGGCGGCCTTGCAAGCTCATTTGTCCTCAGTGATGGGACCCATTGGAGGTAATTAGGTCATGAGGGTGGAGCCCTCAGGAATGGAATTCGTGCCATTATAAGAAGAGATGGCCGGGTGCGGTGGCTTATGCCTGCAATCCCAGCACCTTGGGAGGCTGAGGTGGGCAGATCATGAGGACAGGGATTTGAGACCAGCCTGGCCAAGATGGTGAAACCCCATCTCCACTAAAGATACAAAAATTAGCCGGGCATGGTGGTGTGCGTCTGTAGTCCCTGCAACTCAAGGGGCTGAGGCAGGAGAATCACTTGAACTAGGGAGGCGGAAGTTGCATTGAGCTAAGATGGTGCCATTGCACTCCAGCCTGGGCGACAGAGTGAGACACCATCTCAATAAAATACAGTAAAATAAAAACCCAGTCCTGAGTATGTCCTCATAGCAGTATGAGAACAGGTGAATAAAGCATTTCGCATGAGGTAGGAGCCTGGCAGGACTTGTCTTCTGCTCACAGCTCTGCTAACCAAAACAAGATCTGTTCCACACAGAATGAAGTGAAAAACAAAACAAAACCAGAAAACCACTCTCAGGCACCAGCAGGTGGTGAAGAAAGTGATCCCCAGCTGCCCTCCTTGCTCATTGGCATAAGACACTCTCACTGGCATCTTCGGTTTGCATTGACCTATCCCTTAATTTGCAGGTAATTAAAAGTGGCCTTACATGAGTATAAATACAGTTGGCAAGAGCCTCTAGCTTGCGTCTTGCTCCATAGGAGCAGTCCCATTCAAAGAAGATTGCTGTCCAACATCACTGGCTTGCCCTTGAATTCTTTCCTGAATGAAGCCAATGAAGCCTCTTGTTCTAACCCCAGTTTTGGGGGGGTTGCCTATCTTGCCACATAAAGGCTTAGAGGTTACTTCCCAGGAGCCAATTAAGGACCAGACTTAATTGTGCAGGGTTTGGACAGCTAACCTGCTGAGTTAATCCTTCACTGCACAGGTCCCTTTTCACCACTGGTTACTTAAACTCATCAACTGTGCTTTAAATTTCTGTGTCATCCCTGACACTGACTTGAAGCTCAGCGCAGCGTGAAGATGAGAGATGAAGACTGCCTTTACAGTACCTCCTGCACAGCCACTTCTCTCATCTTGCTCTTGAATCTGATAAAGAAACTAATGAAGGATTTATTTATGACAGAAAATGGTAATGCTCTTCCTGATGTGCTCATAGTCAAGAAAATAGATAGGTCAGCAAGGAATGCCAACTAAATAGAACTCAAAAATCTGGAATTGTGATCAAAGGATAAATAGCTATTCAGGATTCAACAGAACCTAATATAACCGGTACTGTTTAGATTCCCTCGGCACTTGCGTGAGTTAATGAATACAAGCGTAGGCTAATAACACAATGAAAGATCAGTAAATGTAATGGAATTATGATGATTTTATTGGGGAATATGACTTTATTTTTCTCAAGATGTTATTATTCATACTTGAGAATTATAGTGGTTCAAATCCTTATTGGAGTCTCCAAAGAAAGCATTATTTATTAACTGTTACAAATACCTTCGCAAGGTGTTATAAAGAGTTATACTTGACAAAAATCCTCAAAATGAACACACACACACACACACACACACACACACACACACACCTTCCTGAGCCACACACATGGGCCTATGGAATTAAACACTCAACACCAGACTTTTTTTTAAGGCATATAATCAGCAGTAAGTACATAAAATGATGATCAGCCTCCATGGTAATGCAGATTAAAGCCACACTTACCAGGCTGGCAACATTTAGGAAGGCTGACTCTAGGAAATATTGGTGAGAACATGAGTCAATAGGATTATTTGTATTTTACCAGAGATGGTGAAAATTGATGTAATGACCTTGGGAGTCCATTTGGCAATAACTGGTGTTGATAACATCCTATCCCCGCCCCCGACTCCATCAAATCCTGATTGCAATCCCAGGTCCAGATCCTAGAGAAAATCGTGCATGTACATTCACAAAGACTCTTTGAGAAGTTTCGTAGCTGCATTGTATGCAAATGGGAAAATGATGGAAATAACAAATTCTCTGTCTTCAGGAGTTTGGGTGGCATACAGTGGTACAGCCACACCAAGGAATATCTTTGGGGTCTGACAGTGCACATCTTAAAGCTCTTGACCACTAGTGCTTGTGGCTTTTTGATGGTGGGTACTTTCTCTGATCACGGGAACCTAATTAACCTTTGCTCAGCCCCTCTTCTTCCCAACAGTCTTCAAACAATGGCTGGTGGAGGTTGGTGGATAAATAAGCCCGGGGCCACCATTCCTCCAATACCTGTTCTTCCTGTTCTCTAAGAGTTCTTGGAGAACGGAGTCAGACTGAGACTCCGCTGGTGCACCAAGATAACCTGTGAAACTACCCTCTGTTGATTGGTTGCTTCCTCTTCCCATCTAATTTCCCTTTGCCTCCTCCTTGGATCACCTTCAAATAAACAACCCGGTGCTTGAATCTTTGTCTCAGGGTCAGCTTTTGGGAAAACCCAGGCTAACACTTGACTTGCAAGAAGCTCCCTTTGGGAACATTCCCTCAAAATCTGTTTCTTAGCAATTTTTGGTAAGGCTCCCGCAGGTCCGCCATACCTCCATTCATAGCAAGAAGCATTCATTGTCTCTATAATTCACCCATTTCTCTCAGCTGACTCCCCTGTGCCCACATCTTTGTACCCTATAAGAACAGGAAGGCTCTGATCTCTGGGATATGGTTTTCATGTCTATGAGTCTCATAGACTGACTCCTTCCCACACTGCCATCAATATTCCCTGACAACTCCTCTCACCTACTCACCCACCCTATGCCCACCTGAGGAAAGCACTTTCCCCAGAAAATGCATCTGTTAAATCTCTGTAGGTCCTACTGTCATTTTTTGTTTTTGTTTTTTTTTTGAGATGGGGTTTCACTCTGTCATCCAGGCTGGAATGCAGTGGTACAATCCCGGCTCACTTCAGCCTTGACCTCCTGGGCTCAAGTGATCCTCCCACATCGGCCTCCTGAGTAGCTCAGACTATAGCTGTGCACCACCGCAGCCAGATAATTTTTGCATTTTTTGTAGAGATGGGGTCTCGCCATGTCACCCAGCCTGGTCTCAAACTCCTGAGCTCAAGCAATCCACCTGCCTAGGTCTCCCGAAGTATGGGGATTACAGGTATGAACCACCATACCCAGCCAGGTCCTGCTGTCTTGATCACACATCCACACACCAGAGAACACAGAGGGACAGCAGTCTCATCTCTACTGTCAGACTTTTAGATACCTTTGAACAAATCAGAGATTTTTTTTCTCTTATCTTTTGATAAAGAATCTTATTATCTAGTTGTCTTCCCTCATTATCATATTTGAGAAGGTCGTGCCACACCATGGATTGGGGAGGGGTACCCGTTAACCATTGATGATGACTTTCAAATTAAAAATGTGTACAAATAGTCTACTATGAGTACCTGGAGATACCATATCTAGTAAACTTCTCAGGAGTGAGTTGGAGTCAGATGAATTAAAATAATTCTGAAGCAAAATAAAAACTATTTAATAACCCTAATTTTATTTAACAGCACATATTAAAATTATCCTAGTTAGAAACTGGTCACTTTAACTAAAAGCAGGACAAATCCTGAAAAGGGATTCTAAACCTCAAGAATCTGATTTCGTGAGGTTCAAAGCTGGGAGGTCCTACATCTTTTTATGTTTCTTTAAATCTCTTCTGGAACAAGAAGGGTTCTAGATGAAGTAAAGATTTAATTATTTTCTGTCCAAACAAAGAAACTCTTGAGATTTAAAGGTGATGCAAAAATAGAAATAGTTTTGAAAATATCTTTATTGGCTAACAAATTGGTTTCATTATATTAAAGGACCTATAAAATAATTCTTTTCAAAAGCTGTTTTTTAAAAGTAAATCTTTAAAATAAATAACTGACATGTATAAGCATTTATTATCTGCATAAACCTACATGCAGTTTATCACTACCTTAAGGAAAAAATAATTTTAAATTTGTTATATTAATGATCTGACATTAAATATTAAAATACGGAGAATATTTATGCTTACTAGTCATTCACATATTTCTCTCTGTTTTTTAGCCATATTTACTTCCAATATCACATTACTGGCATTTTTCTGAAAAATAAAATTTTTCAATTTTTTTAAATATTATTTTTCATAAAGTTACCTGCAATCTTCTTCAAAGTGGCTTTTACTGTTAATGAATTTGAAAATGTTGACACTTTCGATTGATTCTTCTCAGTCAATCATAATATTTTAAATTATAAAAATGCTTCTCTCTACAGATGCTGAGGTTTTTGGTAATCTCAGAGCCATTCAGATACATGGAAGTTATCAATTTTAATATTTTGTGTTAAAATGTGTAAATATTTCAGTCTAATTTTTAACAGATCTTGCCTTTTTGCTATCATTCAGAATACCTCTGTTGACAAATAGTCTTATAAATTAAAATTTGTGAAATAATTTCCTTTAGTTTTGATTCTTCTGAGTGTTTTGCTAATCAGAGCTGCTGGGAAATGATAGGTACTGAGTATCAATTTATCAGATTATAAATAGGAGCTGCATTGAAAGATTTTTTTCTCTGCACATCTAAATCACTCCCAAACACAATTTTAGAAGTTTAAAATTAAATCTTGTACATGGTTTGAGCTCACATCAATTAAGTTGTTTACTTCCAGGCTTGCTTTTGTGGGGACAAATTTCAATACCTTCCTGATTGCACACTTTATTTCCAATAATTGCATTTTGCTAAGATCTTCAAGTGTTGGAGATCTTTCGGTATGCCATGATTACTTTAATTAAAAATTTCCAACTGACTTGAAAGGAAAATTCATCCAAAATTTGGAAGACTCATTTACAAAAATAATAGTCACAGTCATTGTAGGAGATTTATTTAAATAGAGTTCTATTTTAAATTGCTTAAAGGCTCAAATGTTTCTAAAATACATTGAAGGTGAAAAGCAAGGAAAGTGTTTATTTAAAAAAAAATTTATCTGGCTGGCATAGTGACTCATACATGTAATCCCAGCACTTTGGGAAGCTGAGGGGGGTGGATCACCTGACATCAGGAGTTCAAGACCAGCCTGGCCAACAAGGTGAAGCCCCTTCCACACTAAAAATACAAAAATTAGCTGGGTGTGGTGGCGCACGCCTGTGGTCCCAGCTGCTTGGGAGGCTGAGGCAGGAAAATTGCTTAAATTCAGGAGGCAGAGGTGCAGTGAGCCAAGGTCGTGCCTGGCAACAGAGCAGGACTCAGTCTCAAAAACAAAAAACAAATTATCATAAACATCATTTAAATAATCTTGTAGTTTAGTCATTCTTAAATAAAATAGTTTTAAGTTGCAGCAGGCATAGTTTCTGTTTCTATTGATGGAATATTTGCTGCATATTTGGAAATAATTATATATGTAGCACAACCTGCTCCAAGTACATTTTTTGTTCCTTAGGTTGTGTAATTTGGTAAGAATGGTGTTTTTATCTTGACACTGTACTCCGTTAAAATCTGTCATCATCACAGTCGAAAAATTATTTTACCTTCAATGTTGAACTTAACTGAATTTTCAGTAGCATTTATGATAATGTTAGATGTTTCACCTTCAACATGATCAATTTTCAAGGGCTTTATTTTGATCATATGAATTGGATGAAAAAAATCAAACTGGATTTGGAATGATCTGATTTTCTATTTGAAACATCTTTTGACCTTGATACGAAAGTAGCATCACTTAATTGTTCCTGAAATTCCTCTGCTAACAAAGATGACACATAGGAAGGTGAAGCTATTGCTCAACCTTTGTACATATGCAGGAAAAGTTGGAGTGAAAATGAGCAATATTAATTTGGAAGAAAAGTCCCTTGATCTAAAGGAAAACTCAAGCTTCATGGAGTGCCACCTAAACAAACTTCCACAGGTGCTCATGGTGAATTGTCATCTTTGGGCACAGTCTTCTTAAAATGTCAATTAGCTCTTGAAGGAGATACTGAAGCTTCTTCAGCAGGCAGGTTTTTTCTTTCTCCGTTTTTGTTATGTGAGGATTACTTTCACTGTGGTCCCTATGGTATGTCAGCAAGCTTTTTGTGTCAATTATGTATTTGTCATCAACTTTCTTGAGAAATGAAAACTCAGTACTTAATTTTCATGAAGCACACACTTTTGCTTTTCTTTCTTAGTTTATTACTACCTTAAGGGTTTGTTGCAAAATTTAAAAAGACATTACCAAACTATAAAACACAAACCTAGTTGTAGGTTTGCTTCATGCACTAAACATTCATGCTACTCTGGCAAGAGCATCCAGATTATTCCAGCGGATTTTACAGCAAAGAATTTCCCACATAAACTTCTCATGCACCCACCTATGTCTTCCTGTGTTTCTCAGTGACCCAAACAACCTGTAGTCTGGTGGTTTCAACACTTTGGTGGGTGTATTAGTCTGTTCTCACACTGCTATAAAGAACTGCCTGAGACTGGGTGATTTATAAAGGAAAGAGGTTTAATTGACTCACAGTTTCCCATGGTTGGGGCGGCCTCAGGAAACTTACAATCATGATGGAAGGTGAAGGGGAAGCAAGGACCTTCTTCACAATGGCAGCAGGAAAGAGAAGTGAGAGCACAGGGAAAATTGCCATTAATAAAACCATCAGATCTCATGAGAACTCACTCACTATCATGAGAACAGCATGGGGGAAATCACTCCCATAATCCAATCACTTCCCTCCCTCGACACATGGGGATTACAATTGGAGACAAGATTTGGGTGGGGACACAGAGTCAAACCTTATCAGAAGGTACAGCATAAGCTCTGTTTATCCAACTGTCCACCTTATGGGGACTGACAGGGGCAGCTATTCTGAATATCATCACTGCTACACAGGACTGCATGGGGTGAGCTGTACCTAGCCTCTTCTGTCCAAGTTCACTTCATTTTATCAGCCAGACAACTTTATTTTATCATTAAGTCGCCTACATGCTCTCCTTAAAAGAGAAGTATCAGTTGGTGTTGGGAATAGTTGGGAAACAGGGGACAGATTATGATAAATCAGCTTTCAGATTTTGCCATATATGAGCATGGGAGCTCCATTCCCTGCACACGTGTCTCACACACGACCAGATAAGATGGTGGCAGGAACTTCCAGTACACAGAGTGGAGGCCCATCTGGTCTTATCCTATTTATAACACTGTGCTGTTAGAAATGAGAACTCAAAATAAGAGTTGACAGAAGCTAACCTGGGACAATAGGGGTAAAGTGATACTGTCTCAGGCATGCCAAGAAGTTCGGTCATCTTAATGATGATAGGAAGATAGGTAGACAGACAAATAGATCAGCAGGTAAATGATAGATGAATGGCAGATAGATGATAGGTAGAGAAGTGATGGCTAAATAATAAATAAATAATAATAGGTGATAGATCATAGATAGGTAAATACATGATAGATGAATAAATGGATGAATTGATGATAGATTTATACATAGATCACCAATAGAGAAGTAGGTAGGTAAACAGAGATAGAGAGATAGATGATAGGTAAATGATAGATGATAGATAATATATAGATAGACGATATAGATGGATAGATTATGTCGATAGAAAAATACATCAATAGATAGATGATAGATATAAATGAGAGGTGATATAGATAGATGATATAGGTAAATAGTTGATGTAGATAGACAATATGGATAGAAGATATAGATAGATGACATAGATGATACAGATATAGATGATAGATATAGATGTTAGATGATAAATAGATGATAGATGACATAGACAGCTGATAGATACAGACAGATGATTGATCGATAGAGCCTACAATAATTTTGCTAACAGTCAATTTTGGAGCCAACTGTGCTTCAGTTAATCATTAATATTTGGCACATTTACTCCTTTGTGAAATGTCGAACACAAGTGTGGTTTTACCATGTACTGAGAAGTCTTCTACACTAGGAACGTACCAATAATCTCTCTGAGTTTCAGCTCCCTTATTTTTAAAAGGAAGAGAAAAAAAGGCACTTTCAGCTCATCGTACAAAGGTATAATATGAAATAAGGTGGTGTCTGTGAGCATGCTTTGAAAAATGTGATCTAAAGGCCTCCTCTTTTCATAAGGAGAAAACCTTCAACGTGACATCTCAGCTGTTCCAAACTGTGTCTGCATTTCTGCCAGCTCTACCAGGGGAAAAAATATATTATTTCATATTCCAGCAAGATGAAAGGCAGGGAGAGGGTTTATATTCTTATACAGATTTCCTTTTCCTTTTCTTCCCATGGAAAGGCATCACTTACTGTGTTTGATTTTTAATTTAAAAATGTTTATCAGAGTATTATGTACACATAGTTTGAAAATCAAATAGTATCACATGTTCATAATGAAAATCAATCCTCCCTATCCCCAAGTCCTACTTTTCACAGAAAACCACTTTTAGCTTGTTTTTCTCGTGATGACATATACATAACATAGCATTTATTATTTGTGTCATGTTTAAGTGCACAGTTGAGTGGCACTGAGCACATTCACAGTATTGTGCAGCCGTCACCACCATTATCTCCAGAACACTTTCATCTTCCCACATGGAAACTGTGTCCCCGTGAAACACTCAGTCCTCAGCCCCCTCCTCAGCCCCTGGCACCCACCATTCTACTTTGTGTCTGTATGAGTCTGACTCCCCTAGGAAGCTCCTATAAGTGGAATCACATAGTATTTGTCTTTTTGTGTGTGACTTATGTCACTTAGCCTGTCCTCAAGGTTTATTCATGTAGTTGAGTGTGGGTCAGATTTCCCTCATTTTTTAACCTGAATAAAACTCCATTGGATGGAAAGAGCTTACTTGTTTATCTACTCAGCCGTTCATGGACACCTGAGTTGCTTCCTCCTTTTGGCTATAGTGAATACAGCTGCTATGAACATGGCAGTGTAAAGAGCTGGTGGAGTCCCTGCTCTCAGTTTTGTGTTATATACCCAGAATCACTTTGGTATAATTCTTTTTTTTTTTTTTTTTTTAGACAAGGTCTCCCTCCATCACCTAGGCTGGAGCACAGTAGCACCATCTCAGCTCACTGCAGCCTCCACCTTCCATGTTCAAGTGATTCTCCTGCCTCAGCCTCCCGAGTAGCTGGGATGACAGGTGCGTGCCACCACACCCAGTTAATTTTTGTATTTTTAGTAGAGATGGGGGCAGGGAGGCGGGGGGTTCACCGTGTTGGTCAGGCCGGTCTCAAACTCCTGAGCTCAAGTGATACACCCACCTCGCCCTCCCAAAGTGCCAGGATTACATGTGTAAGACACTGTGCCCAGTCCCCAGAACCACTTAACTTTTGGCAGTTTTTTCCTTTGCTTTTTTTTTTTAGGTAAATCTCTTGCAAAACTCTAAATGATGTGCCGATCTAACTATGCTTTGATTTTTAAATTTGAGGCCTCCGTTAAGTCTCTGCTCCAACAGATGAAGACTTTGCTCTTGTATCTACACCACCCATACTTCCTCAGTCTCCCAATATTTTGAGTTAAATGAATACATGGAATTGGCATGATTGGGTGTTCACTGCAGAGCCCAACAGCACCCTCTACTCACATGTTCTTTCCACAGCGACAGTCCCTTCCTGGGGGCCTTAGATTCTCAACCCCACTGTAGGAAGTAGAAAAGTTCCTCTTCAAAGTTTTCTTTCTTGTTAAAGTATAATCATAAGTGTTAGAAATAATAGTTTGTTTTAAAGGCCTTTTTCAAAGCCTTCTTGCTTTTTGCTAATAACTCTTTGTTAAGCCTTATCTTACATAGCTGTTAGACACGCCCACAGGCACGTCGTACATTCTATGTCCTTGTACTTTAACCAAGATATTTATGCTATTACTTTTCTAAGTACTTTCGAAAGCAACTGCCTGTCCCTTCCTTATTTGGACTTCCTCTTTTCCTTTTGTTCTCCATTGCCTTTACCTATTGAAGAAAATTTAAGTTATTAGCCAATTGGGTTCAGTTTTAGATTGTGACGTCTGGCTCCAACCAATGGAAATCAGACAGAGCAGTAAGGACAACCCCAAATGTGTAAGGTATAAATATATCTGATTTTCCTTTGTTTGTTGTACTCTCGTGGCAAGACTGCTGGCAAGTGTACCCTTTCTGCAGAAAGTAGATTGACTTTCTGAGAGATCCTTTGTCCCAGTGCTGACTTTTCTTTGCCATACTGAAAATTTACATATAACATCCACTGTGCCCAGGGATGCTGTTTCATCCAATTGTCTTTTCATCCCAAAGGACGGAAACAGCTGCTAGTCTCTGGGTCTCTCCATTTCCCGTGTTCTCGTTTGTCTCCTTAACTAACAAAAAAACCTGAGTCATCCCCCATTGATGTTTCTTTATTGGAACCATCTGTGGTCAGTCTGATAAACTACACCTTCCCCTCTCCCTGTGTGATCTCTTATTTTGTGGGAGCACTTCATCAAGAGCTGTCAAAAAAGGCCAGGCACACACTTTTTTTTCTGAGTTCTTGCCTGTCTGATAATGTTTTTTCCTTTTTCTTTCTTTTCTTTTTTTTAGACAGAGTCTTGCTTTGTCATTCAGGCTGGTGTGCAGTCACGTGATCTTTGCTCACTGCAACCTCCACCCCCAACGTTCAAACAATTTTTCTGCCCCAGCCTCCTGAGTAGCTGGGATTACAGGCACGCACCGCCATGCCTGACTAATTTTTGTATTTTCAGTAGAGATGGGTTTTCACCATGTTGGCCAGGCTGGACTTGAACTCCTGACCTCAAGCGATCTGCCTGCCTCAGCCTCCCAAAGTGTTGGGATTACAGGAGTGAGCCACTATGTCCAGCCAATAATGTCTTTTTTCTAAACTCCCTGTCACTTGAAGAATCCCATGTTCATAAATTTGGAAGGGAGAGCTTTCTTTCTTTCTTTTTTTTTTTCCCATTTATTTATTTTATTGCATTTTAGGTTTTGGGGTACATGTGAAGAACATGCAAAATTGTTGCATAGGAACACACGTGGCAGTGTGATTTGCTGCCTTCCTCCCCATCACCTACATCTGGCATTTCTCCCCTTGCTATCTCTCCCCAGCTTCCCACCCCCCACTGTCCCTCCCCTATTTCCCCCCAACTGACCCCAGTGTGTAGTGCTCCCCTCCCTGTGTCCATGTGTTCTCATAAGTTTGCAGTCCACAACCTGGCTATCTTGCAAGCTGGGAGTGTAGCCTCCTGCACAAGCTGAGAGCAAGCCCTTCGGGAGAGGAAAGCGTTAAGATTGAAATGCATGCTAAACAGGTTGGCTATGTGTACATATTCAATGAGCACAGGCAGAGTCATGGATGTTTATGAAAGGAGAAATGTGCGCATGTGCAACTGAGCTTCATGTTTCTTCATGGGTTGCATGTTTAAAAAATAGCTGCATGGGCTGGGTGCAGTGGCTCACACCTGTAATCCCAGCACTTTGGGAGGCCGAGGTGGGCAGATCACCTGAGGTCCGGAGTTCGAGACCAGCCTGGCCAACATGGTGAAACCCCATCTCTACTAAAAAATACAAAAATTAACTAGATGTGGTGGTGCGTGCCTGTAGTCCCAGCTACTCAGGAGGCTGAGGCAAGAGAATTTCTTGAACCTGGGAGGCAGATGTTGCAGTGAGCTGAGATCACGCCACTGCACTCCAGCTTGGTGACAGAGCGAGAATCTGTCTCAAAAAAAAAAAAAAAAATTAGCCAGGTGTAGTGGCAGGTGCCTGTAATCCCAGCTACTCAGGAGGCTAAGGCAGGAGAATTGATTGAACCCAGGAGGCGGAGGTTACAGTGAGCTGAGATTGTACTATTGCACTCCAGCCTGGTAACAAGACTGAAACTCTTTCCCAAAAAAAAAAAAAGAGGTTGCATGTAGCTAAAGATAACTATCATCAGAGCAAACAGGCAACCTACGGAGTTGGGAGAAAATTTTTGCAATCTACTCATCTGACAAAGGTCTCATATTCAGAATTTACAAGGAACCTAAACAAATTTACAAGAAAAAAAAAACATCAAAAAGTGGGCAAATGACATGAACAGATACTTTACAAAAGAAGACATTTATGTGGCCACAAAGACATTTATATGGCCAAACATATGAAAAGAAGCTCAACATCACTGATCATTAGAGAAATGCAAATCAAAACCGCAATGAGATACCATCTCACACCGCTCAGAAAGGCCAGGTGCAGTGGCTCACACCTGTAATTCCAGTGTTTTGGGAGGCCAAGGTGGGAGAATCACTTGAGGCCAGGAGTTCAAGACCAGCCTGGCCAACATGGTGAAACCTTGTCTCTACTAAAAATACAAAAATTAGCTGGCATGATGGTGGGCTCCTGTAGTCCCAGCCACTCAGGAGGCTGAGGCAGGAGAATCACTTGAACCCGGGAGGCAGAGTTTGCAGTGAGCCGAGATTGTGCCCCTGCACTCCAGCCTGGGTGACAAAGCACGACTCCATCTCAAAAAAAAGTCAAGAAACAACAGATGCTGACAAGGTTGTGGAGAAATAGGAACGCTTTTACTTTGTTGGCGGGAATGTAAATTAGTTCAACTATTGTGAAAGACAGTGTGGTGATTCCTCAAGGATCTAGAGCCAGAAACCCCATTTGACCCAGCAATCCCATTACTGGGTATATACTGGAAGGAATCAAAATCATTCTGTTACAAAATCATTCTATTACATGCACATGTATGTTTATTGCAGCACTATTTACAATAGCATAAACATGGAATCAACCCAAATGCTCACCAATGATAGACTGGTTAAAGAAAATGTGGTGCATATACACCGTGGAATACTATGCAGCCATAAACAAGAATGGGATCACATCCTTTGAAGGGACATGGATGAACCATCATCCTTAGCAAACTAACACGGCACAGAAGACCAAACACCTCATGTTCTCACTCATAAGTGGAAGCTGAACAATGAGAACACATGGACACAAAGAGGGGAACAACATAGGGTGTTGACAGGGTGAGGGGACGGAGAGCATTAGGCTAAATAGCTAATGCGTGTGGGGCTTAATACCTAGGTGATGGGTTGGTAGCTGCAGCAAACCACCATGGCACGGGTTTACCTATGGAATGAACATGCATATTCTGCACGCGGATCCTGGAACTTAAAATAAAATTTAAAAATAAATAAATAAAAATTTAAAAAAGAGAAAAAAAATTGTGCATGTTCAAAAAATTATGGCATTTGCACGATCCAGGGGTAGAGTTTTGGGCTCTCTGACATCCGACGGTGAAGCAGGGTAGAAATTCCTCACTGCACAGTCTCCGTGGCCTGGCCAGAATTCCTCCACAGTTGGTGGTCTCTTGTCAGGAAGAAATGCATTGTGAAATGGGTGACCTCTTATGTCAAAACCGTGAAGGAGGAGGAAGCGTCCAGTCCCGGCTTCAGACAATTGTGTAAAGGTGATAAAGGAATGCACCATCTGCTTCTTGTTTTCTGGAGCCTTGGTTTCTGCTTCCTTCTTGGGGAAGAATTCCACTTAGAGATTAATAAGGAAAGAGTATACTGGGTGTGTCCAACCTCCCATTCCTTCATGGCTGGGAGCTCGGTTTTTATTTTTTGAGATAGGGTCCTGCTCTGTTGTATAGGCTAGAGTGCGATGGCACAATCATGGCTCACTGCAGCCTTGACCTCCTGGGCTCAAGTGATCCTTCTGCCTGTAGCTGGGACTACCGGCATAGGCCACCGTGCCTGGCTAAATTTTGTATTTTTTGTAGAGAGAAAATCTCACTGTGTTGCCCAGGCTGGTCTTGAAGGCTTGGGCTCTAGCAATCCACCTGCCTGGGCCTCCCAAAATGCTAGGATTACAGGCACAAACCAAGTTTTTAAAATTTCTCAGGGGAAAGGGGCCTTTAGTCCTCTGTTAAATCTGTGGGGGGCTTATAATTTTATCTGTTTTCATTTGTCCTTCCACTGGATGGTTAGTTTTTCGTGTTAAAGAATTCTAAGCTGAAAATCATGTTCCCTTGGACATTTTATAAAATCCAACATTATGTTCTAACCTCTGGCATTGTTGGGGGGTAAGGCACCATTACAATTCTCTGTTCTGCATAAATGATCTGGTTTCGTTTTTCTTTCCTTCTGGGAGCTTTTCTGATACAAAGAGTTCTGGCATGTTACCCTACAATAGTGGGTGAATTATGACCTGGCTCCATTGCTAGAAATGCTCACAGATTGCTTTGCTTTTTTTTTTTTTTTTTTTTTTTTTTGAGACAAGGTCTCATTCAGTCACCCTGGCTAGTTGGAGTGCAGTGGTACAATCATAGCTCACTGCAGCCTCAAATTCCCAGGCCCAAACAATCAGCCACCTGAGTAGCTAGGACTACAGGTGTGTGCCACCATGGCCAGGTAATATTTTAATTTTTTTGTAGAGACAGGGTCTTGCTATGTTGCCCAGGCTGGTCTTGAACTCCTGGACTCAAGTGATTCTCCTGCCTTGGCCTCCCAAAGTAATGGGATTACAGGCATGAGCCCCCGTGCTTGGTGACAGATTGCTTCTTTAATTGCATGTTTCTTTTCTCATATTCTCAGCTCTCTCTTTGTGAAACTCCTAGGAGCTGGATGTTTGATCTCCTTGGTTGATCTGCTTCTTATCTCTTTATATCATGACACCAGCAAAGTCCAGCTGACACTGGTAATTTTTTTGTAGAGAAGAAATTTTTTTGTACACAAGAAAAAGCTGTTTTACTGGAACATTACAAAAGAAATCTTATTTCTTGGCAAAAATGAAGAAAAACAGCTAAAAATTGTGGCTGGGCCTAGCTCATTTTTTACCCAAGACTAGGAAGAAAAATAGGTTGATGCCTATTTTTTGGTGGCTCAAGCCTGTAATCCCAGCACTTTGGGAGGTTGAGGTGGGCAGATCACGAGATCAAGAAAAAAGACCATCCTGGCCAACACGGTGAAACCCTGTCTGCACTAAAACATCCAAAGATTAGCTGGGCGTGGTGGTGTGCGCCTGTGGTCCCAGCTACTCTGGAGGCTGAGGCAGGGGAATCGCTTGAACCTGGGAGGCAGAGGTTGCAGTGAGTCGAGATAGCACCACTAGACTCCAGGTGACAGAGTGAGACTCTATCTCAATTAAAAAAAAAAAAAAGCTAACAAGAAGCATTTTTTTTAAACCAGTGTATGTTTTACTTGTTTAGCATCTCTTTCTACCATCTCACTGAGCTATGCTGGAGAGAGGCGTATTTCTTGGCTTTGTTTTCTGCTGTATCCTCAGTGCCTGGAACACTGCCTGACACACAGGAGGTGCTGAATAAACATTTATGGAATGAACGAGTATGAGTAACAGCTCCCTTAGCTGGCTTGCATGGTGATGTGGTTTGGCTGTGTCCCCACCCAGATCTCATCTTGAATTGTACCTCCATAATTCCCACTTGTTGTGGGGGAGGCCCAGTGGGAAATAATTGAATCGTGGATGCGGTTTCCCCCATACTGGTAGTGAATAAATCTCATGAGATTGGATGGTTTTATAAGGACTTTTGCTTCTTTCTTGTTGCCTCTTGCTGGCACCACGTAAGATGTAGCTTTTGCCTCCCAGCATGATTGTGAGGCCTCCCCAGTCACGTGGAACTGTGAGTCCATTCAGCCTATTTTTCTTCCTGGTCTTGGATATGTCTTTATCACCTGAGCAGTATACACTGCATACAATTTGTAGTCTTTTATCCCTTATACTCTTCCCACTCTTTCCCCAAGTCCTCAAAATCTGTTGTGTCATTCTTATGCCTTTGCATCCTCATCGCTTAGCTGCCACTTATGTGTGAGAACATGTGCTGTTTGGTAAAGTTCCCATTTCTCTTTCGACATTGGACACCTGGCTGTCAGTTTCTGTATGGAAGGTAGGGGGACAGGAAATACGGTCTGTGGCCTCATCACAGACAATCAATTAAGACCCCTGCTCTCAGATTTTTTTTTTTTTTTTGAGACAGAGTCTCACTCTATTGCCCAGGCTGGAGTGCAGTGGTATGATCTCGGCTCCCTGCAACCTATGCCTCCCGGGTTCAAGCAATTCTCCTGCCTCAGCCTCTTGAGTAGCTGGGAATACAGGTGTGAGCCACCACACCCAGCTAATTTTTGTATTTTTGGTAGAGACGGGATTTCGCTATGTTTGTCAGGCTGGTCTCGAACTCCTGAACTCGTGATCTGCCCGCCTTGGCCTTCCAACATATTGGGATTACAGGTGTGAGCCACTGTGCCTGGCCCTGTTCTCAGATCTTATTTTACTTGTGTCATATTGGGGAACCAGAGGTCTCATTTATCTCAAATTCCACGGGAACACAAGCCTCTGTTCTTCTCCCGTTCTTCTCAAAGCTCTCCAAGCTCTGACTCCTCCAGCCTGCAAGAGTGCTCACCTCTCCATCTCCCTGTCACCTTCCACTTCCCACGCAGTTCAGTCTCTCACCCACTGATGCTTCCTTTCGTAGTCACTGTATCAGTGTAAGCTTAGATTTTAAAATATTCCCTTATGATCATCTTAATTGGGCCTTGGGAAAGAGGGAGAGGAGACATTCTTGGTGTCTAAATTGCCAAATTTTGCATGGTTCTGTTCTGCCATAATGAGAGGCAGATGGCTCAGCATTCTGAATGACAGTGTTATATTCAGAAGCAGGGATTGCTGGCCAGGCGCAGTGGCTTACACCTGTAATCCCAGCACTTGGGAAGCTGACGTGGGCAGATCACTTGAGTTCAGGAGTTCGAGACCAACCTGGCCAACATGGTGAAACTTGATGAAAGCCTGTCTCTACTAAAAATACAAAAAATTAGCCAGGCTTGCGGGTGGGCACCTGTAATCCTAGCTACTTGGGAGGCTGAGAGGAGAATCACTTGTACTGGGGAGGCGGAGGTTGCAGTGAGCTAAAATCACGCTATTGTACTCCAGCCTGGGCAAGAGAGTGAGACTCTGTCTCAAAAAAAAAAAAAAAAAAAAAAAAGAAGCAGGGATCACTGCGCCCCTGACTGGTGAGATAACTGTTCTTCAAATCCTGATGCGTGTGATGCCTGGAGTTCAGTGTTGTTCCCTTTGGTGGCCTCTGAAGAGAAAATTCATTATCATGAACAAAGCCACATAGTGGTAAACTCATCACCACCAAGAGGTTGTTAACTCCAGGACCTGTGAATCTAGGTGGGAACCTACAGTTACTTCAGACAAGGAAATGAAGCACTGGTCCCTGCTGAGACCCCACAGTACAGACCAGAGCATCTCAAGATATAGAACTCAAGTGACGGTGAGAATGTTCTGCTGCACCCTCCACCTGCCAGGAGACGAAACACATTTTCAGGAAGAATGAGTGACTTGGAAAAATGATTCAGTGCAGCTGTCAGAAAAATCCAATGAGGATCCGCCTAGGGCTCCAGCTGCCATGAGAGTGCAGAGTAACCAGGGGAGGATAAATGAAGTTGCAGGAGAATCTGAAGCCTCTGAGACCTGCGGGAGCCCAAACTGCTGACTGTGTTGGGATCTCTCCCCTCCCTTAGAGAATCCCACAAGGACTGTGCCCATAAACAGTGCTTCGGTGGACTGTCATTATTTTGCATTTCTCAGTGACATTGGTGAGCAGTCAGGGAGATAATGCATTTTTTTTTCTTTTCCTACTAAACACTGCTTTTGGGAGACATGAAGTATGTGGTTGTGATTCAGGAGCAGATAGTGACCTCATGTTTAAGCACTGACTTAGTGAAGAGGCAAAAGCACTCTGGCTTTGGACACTGAGATCAAAGGATGCCACCAATTCTGTTCTTTCATCCTCTGTTCTCCAGCATCGATCAGTGATTCCCCGGAGTCCATGTCTCAGGAGAAAGCTAAGGGGGCCGGGCTGATGCCATCTGACATTTCCAGAAAGATGCCCCTCCATTGGTGAGGCAGCAAAAACTGATATGGAAGAGTGTAGAAAGCAAAAAGTTCTTCTTCAGTTTTTTTCTTGTTAAGGAATGATAATAATAAAAGTCAGAAATAATAGTCTCTTTTAAAGACTAACTTTCTTCAAAGCCTTCTTGCTTTTTGCTAGTAACTCTTTGTTAAGCCTTATCTTATGTAGTTTTTAGATATAAAGGAGTAAGAACATTCTATGTCCTTGTACTTTAACTAAGATATTTGTGCTGGATGCACTCACAGGCACATAGTACATTCTATGTCTGTGTACTTTAAGGTATTTATGTTATTACTTTTCTAAGTGCATTCACAAGTAACTTCCTCTCCTTTCCTTATTTAGACTTCCTCTTTTCCTTTATTCTCCATTGCCTTTACTTATTTAGAAAAGTTTTAAGTTGTTAGCTAATTAAGTTCAGTTTAGATTGTGAAGTCTGGCTCCAACCAATAGAGATCAGACACAGCAGTAAGGACCCAAAGCATAAGGAATAAATATGCCTGCCTTTCCTTTATTCGTTGTACTCTCGTAGCAAGACTGCTATCAAGTAGTACCCTTTCTGCAGAAAGTAAAATTGCCTTGCTGAGAGATCCTTTGTTTCAGTGCTGATTTTTCTTTACAGCACCAAGCCTCTGTTTCCAACAGGGGGTCAGCAAAGATCTGATGGTTCAAAGACAGATGGCATCTTGGAGCTGAATCTTGAACATCTGAGGTGACAAAGACAGAGACCTTCTAGGGACATGGGGAGAAGACAGAGCTGGAAGTGAATGGACAGAAGAGGAGAAGTACCTAGGCTCAGGCACCTAGGAGCAGAGATGGTCAGAATTTTTGTCTTCCCAACAAGAGGAGGGTGTCTTTCAGAACCCCTGGAGAAGTATGGATGAACTGCTCAACAGGTCACCTATAGCCTCAGTAGAACACTGTGAGTGGTGAGTTTGGGCAACCCAAAAGCTCCCCTGTCTGGGGGCTTCTCAATGTCATCTTACAGTTGCATCTTCCATTATTTCTGTTGCTCCTTCTTCTGTTGCTCCATTGGTTCTTCCTCTTCAGTTCATCTCTCAGGCATTGATGTTTCCCAGGTTTGGGGCCTGGTTCGTTTTTCTTCTTGCTCTGGTTAAGCAGTTTCCTAACCATTCTAAGGATATTGGATATCCTAGAAAAAAAGAAAAGAAAAATCCAAGGTGAAATAAGTGCTCAGGTGAACAGGTTACATATGTGAAATGTTTCCTGGTCAGGCACAGTGGTTTATGCCTGTAATCTCAGCTCTTTGGGAGGCCAAGGTGGGAGGATCACTTGAGGCCAGGAGATCAAGGCCAGCCTGGACAAGGTAGTGAGACCCCCTGTCTCTACAAAAAAAATTTTTTTTAATTAGCTGGGCATGGTAGTGTATGCCTGTAGCCTCAGCTACTCAGGAGGCTGAGGTGGGAGGATCACTAGAGCCCCAGAAGTTAAGGCTGTGGTGAGCCAAGATCACACCACTGCACTCCAGCCTGGGCAACAGAGTAAGATCCTCTCTCTAAAGAATATAAATAGATAGCAATAGTAAGCTTCTTACTGGAAAACACCCAACATCCTCTGGAATTAGTATTTAAGGGATCGTTGGTAATAGTTGCCTACATGGTCTGTTGATGCTCTGTCAATCATCCTGGTGGTGCAAACTATCCCTTGGTCTAGACACTCCAAATAATGGATTCTGTCCCAGAGCCTTCGGAGGGAGCATGCCCTTATCGACATTTCCATTTTGGACTTCCGGCCTCCAGAACTTCAAGAGAAGAAATTTCTGTTGATTTAAGCTACCAGTTTGCATTAATGCATGACAGAAGCCCCAGGAAATGAATGGAAACCTAGACCCCAAAACCTGATACATCTCACCTCTTAACCCCTCTTCTGAGACACTACTAAGATTCCATTGAGGTGGGACTATATCCAACTGCAGTGGGTGATTAACTCAGCTTTGCTTGGCCAGCATGTTATTCTGGGGGTCTTCTGGGGAGTTGACAGTCAGTAACTTTCTTCCCGTCCCTTAGACCCTTATCTTAACCACTGTGTTGCATTGACTCCCAAGACTCTACAAAGAAAAGGCTCAATCATGTAAAAATCCCTCACTCTTTCTCTTTCTCTCATATATCTATTTTTATCTGTCTACCTATCTATATTTATATATATATATACACACACACACAGACATATGTACATACACACTAGTGTGTATATATAGTATATGTATATAAATGAGGGAGAGAACAGAGAGAGAGAGAGCCTCTGAGAGATATCTATCTATCTATATCTATATTTATACACACACACATAGACATATATACATACACACAAGTGTGCATATATAGTATATGTATATAAATGAGAGAGAGAGAGAGAACTTGTGGGTCATGCTGAGATGATGCTGCTTCTCATAAAGGTTCTCTCCTTGGAATCTATTGCATTTTTCCTGAGGCACGTCCATTTAGAAAATGAATGAATTAATTCATTTGTCCATTCTTTTCTCATTTACTAGATCTTTTTTGATCTGCATGCTATTTTACCAAGACCCTTGGGAAACTAGAGGTAATATGAAGAAAATAGTTGGTAGCATGTAGAGTGGAGAATACTTAAATAAAATAGATTAAGTGGGTAGAACATTTACATCTAAAATGTGTATTACAGAGGCATAATGACCTACTACCGTATTAGTACTGATGCTCTGCCCAGGATGGAGCCAGTTCCTGCTAACAGCAGTTATTTCAAACAATAGGAGAATTACAGCATGGTTAAAAATACATAGAAAGGGAAGAAAACTTGCATTTAATAACATTCAACATGGATGCTTAAAGACCTGCTTTGTATTAGTATTGACAAGGATCAGCAGGACACCTAAATGCCTCAGGTTTTAAATGACAGGACTGATTGTAAACATTCTGTCTTTTGGTCAGACTCTGTGGTATACTTTGAAGATTGGGAAGTAGGATTAGGCTCCAGTTAACTGTGAAAATTATCCATCTGTTCAAGAAATAGTGGAGTGATGGAAGTGGAAAGTCATAGATTTTGGACTCAGATACTACAACCAGTGGGTACTCCTCTTGGACTCAGATACTAAATCCACTGAGTACTCCTGCTGCACTCAGATACTACATCCACTGAGTACTCCTGTTGGGCTCAGATACTGCAACCACTGAGTATTCCTGTTGGACTCAGATACTGCAACCACTGAGTATTCCTGTTGGACTCAGATACCACAACCACTAAGTATTCCTGTTGGACTCAGGTACCACAACCACTAAGTATTCCTGTTGGACTCAGATACCACAACCACTAAGTATTCCTATTAGACTCAGATACCACAACCACTAACTATTCCTGTTGGACTCAGATACTACATCCACTGAGTACTCCAGTTGCACAGGTGAGTCCAGCTAGTTAGAGTCATTGGGGGAGGTGGAAAGGAAAGAGGACTCTGCAAAACAGGAATGAATATGAGTGATGTGTAACAAAAAGAATATGGTCAATGAAGTCAGGAAAATTTGGGTTCAAATTCTATCTACCAAAACAAAACATTCTATTTGTAGCAGCTAGCCTCCAAGACGTCAGCCCCATGAATTCCCTGCTGGTGTCCACACCCTTGTTTTGTTCCTCTCACATAATATACTAGAGGTGGTCTGTGTGACCGCTAGAACACAGCAGCGTTGATCATAGGTCACTTTTGAGATTAGGCTTTAAAAGACACTGCCGATTCTATCTTACTCTGCCTTTCTCTCAGATCAGACCTTCTGGGGAAAGCCAGCTGCGGTGCTGTAAACAGCTCTTTTATAATTATTATTACTTTTGGAGACAGGGTCTCACTCTCTCACCCAGGAGAGAGTGCAGCGATGCAATCATAGCTCCCTGCAGCCTCGAACTCCTGGGCTCCAGCCATCCTCCTGCCTCAGCCTCCCAAGTAGCTGGGTCTACAGGTTCATGCCACCCTGCGGGGCTATGAACACCTCTTTGGAGAGGCCCACCTGGTAAGGAACAACAGTCACAGGTGTGGGCTTGGAAGCCAATCTTCAATGCAGTCAAACCTTTGGAATGATCTTAGACCTTACTAATTACTTGACTGAGATTCATGAGAGACCCCAACCCAGAATATCCAGCAAAACTGCTCCTAGATTCCTGATCTGTGGAATCTGTGTGAGATAATAAATGCTTGAAGATGCTAGGTTTGGGATAGTCTGTTGCATGGCAAAGGACATTGATGACATCATCTCTCCCGGTTACTGCTGGGTCACCTTGTGCACATTGCTTCCTGTGTTTCATCTATAAAATGAGGTCTATAGCAATCCTTGCTCAACCCATCCCTTTGCTACTGGAAAGAGGTCCCAATCCAGATCTCATGAGAGAGTTCTTGGATCTTACGCAAGAAAGAATTTGATACAAGTCAATAAAGTGAAAGCAAGTTGATTAAGAAAGTAAAGGAATGGGCTGGACGTGGTGGCTCATGCCTGTAATCCCAGTACTTCGGGAAGCTGAGGTGGGTGGATCATGATGTCAAGAGATTGAGACCATCCTGGCCAACATGGTGAAACCCCGTCTCTACTAAAAAATACAAAAATTAGCTGGGCGTGGTGGTGCGTGCCTGTAGTCCCAGCTACTCGGGAGGCTGAGGCAGGAGAATCACCTGAACCTGGGAGGCAGAGTTGCAGTGAACCGAGATCACACCACTGCACACCAACCTGGCGCCTGGTGACAGAGCAAGACTGTTTCAAAAAAAAAAAAAAAGTAAAGGAATGAAGGAATGGCTACTCCATAGACAGAACAGCATAGGCTGCTGCTTGCCCATTTTTATGGTTGTTTCTTGATTATATACTAAACAAGGAGTAGATTATTCTTGAGTTTTCTGGGAAAGGGGTAGGCAATTCCCAGAATTGAGGGTTCCTCCCCTTTTTAGACCACGTACGGTAACTTCTTGATGTTGCCATGGCGTTTGTAAACTGTCATGGTGCTGGTGGGAGTGTCTTTTAACATGCTAATTCTATCAGGCCGTTTTCATGTTGCTGATAAAGATGTGCCCGAGACTAGGCAATTTACTAAAGCAAGAGGTTTAATGGACTTACAGCTCCACATGGCTGGGGAGGTCTCACAATCATGGCAGAAGGCAAGGAGAAGCAAGTCATATCTTAATGGATGGTAGCAAGCAAAGAGAACGCTTGTTCAGGAAAATGCCTATTTTACCATCAGATCTCCTGAGACTTATTCACTGTCAGAAGAACAGCACAGGAAAGACCCACTCCCATAATTCAATCATCTCCCATGGGGTCTCCCCCACAACAGGTAGGAATTATGGGAGCTGCAAGATGAGATTTGGGTGGGGATACAGAGACAAACCGTGTCACTAATGCATTATAATTAGCATAAAATGGGCAGTGAAGATGATCATTGCCATCTTGGTTTTGGTGGGGTTTGGCCAGCTTCTTTACTGAGTTCTGTTTTATCAGCAAGGTTTTTGTGACCTGTACCTTGTGTTGACCTCCTATGTCATCCTGTGACTAAGAATGTCTAGCCTCCTGGGAATGCAGCCCAGTAGGTCCCAGCCTTATTTTACCCAGCCCCTATTTAAGGTGAAGCCCCTTTGGTTCAAATGCCTCTGACACCTTGGCCCCGCACAGAGCTCACCTCCAGGGGGTTCTTAGGCCCCTGCAACTTCCTGTGCCTCTGCCTGAGTTTGTTCTCTGGTCTATATGAACATCCTTAGACTACGCACATGGGCCAGACTAGAAGCCCCAGGGAGTGAATGGCCCAGAAGAGACCCCACAACCAACACAGACAGGGAGCTGATGGAGAAATACCCCCTGCTCCCTCGTTTCTTATGGCCAAGGAAATTCTGAGTGCTCCACACAGTGTCTCAGAGTTTTCAGTGGGATTAAGCCCCGGTTGCCCATCATGGTAACCCTTACACAGGCACACCTTTTCTTCACTTCCTCCCTTTCTCATCTCACTTCATTTCCTTGCTGGGAACACTTGCAAATAAAATGCTTGCACCCAAACCCTGTCTCAATATTTGCTTTAGGGACCACTCAAGACAGGGCTAATAATAACTACTTTTCCGGACTGTTGTCCTGGTAGATGGAGGAGTCTGACAATGAGGGCGCAGAGGCAAAAGTGCTATGGCTGAAAAACCTGCTTCAGGAGTGCTTCCTGCAAAGCAGGGCTTGGTTATGGATTATTTAATAGAACACAATGTTTCTTTTTCTTTCTTTTTCTTTTGCCCAAACTATATTAGGTGCTTTGTATTTCTTTCATTTGAAAGAAGGACTATATGCATGGAGAATATTTTAATTTTAATGGCAAGTTGATGTATGGGTAGAATGAGTTCAAGAAACAATTTCCAAGGTGTCCAAAATTAAATCCTTTCTTTATTTGGTGGTCTCTCTTTTGAAGAAACAGCCTGTACATTCATGACTTTAGAGAAAGCTTTGCAAAACCCATTAAATAGTTATGAAAATATTTGGACACCCAGGCTACCCACTGACCTTGAGGAGAAAGGAAATAATAAAATTAACAAGCTGAAACTCAAGCTTCCCCTCCAGACTGAATGGGGATCAAGTTACAGTTAATTCTCCTAATTTGCAATCACCATGTTCTGTGAAGTCATTGCAGACACTGAATTGGTGAATACTGAGTTGTCACTCTGGGAGGACATATAAGGTTAGGTTCCTGTGAACCTCTGGTTACATTTTTGTAAACCAATCAATATATTACTTTTTTTCCTTTTATTTGTTTGGAGACTCACTTTGTCACCCAGGCTGGAGTGCAGTGGTGTGGTCTCAGCTCACTGCAGCCTCAACTTCCTGGGCTCAAGCAATCCTCCTGCCTTAGGCTCCCAAGTAGTTGGGACTACAGGTGCACCACCATGCCTGGATAATTTTGTAATTTTAGTAGAGGGATGTTGTTCAGGCTGGTCTCAAACTCCTGAACTCAAGTGATCTACTCACCTCGGCCTCCCAAAATGCTGGGATTCCAGGCATGATCCACCAGTCCCAGCTATAATGCATTACTTTTTTATGTGGGTTTCTGTTTAAAGACACCTTATTGTGCAGATATTTTTGATGCACATTAAGCTTATATCCAATGGGACTATCACTCCTGCCTGAAGAAGCTTCTGTAATACATGTATTTTATCCATAAGGCATGTCACAGCCTTTTTTCCTCAAAAACACCAGGCAGCCCTCAGCACTATGCTTTGGGTCATTTTAAACAGCAAAAATTACAGCAAAATCAAGAGCAAAAAGCACAAAAATGTGAAAAGCAGGGCACCAACTAGATCATAGGAAGGACACCGTTTACAGCAGGAGAGCTGGGACAGAAGGTGGGACAGAAGACCTTGTTCAACCTCAACGAGGAACGTGTGTGCTGGGAGACTGTGACGGGCTGAATTCTGCCCCAATCAAATTCCTATTTTGAAGCCCTAATCCCCCACCCCCACCCCAGCACCTCAGACTGGAGACAGGGCATTTAAAAAGGTGACTAAATTCAATTGAGTCTGTGAGAGTGGGTGGACCCTAATCAAGTCTGACTGGTGTCTTCATAAAAAGAGGAGACAGCCTGGGCAACCGCATCTCTACATAGATTACAAAAGCTAGCTGGGCCTGGTCATGCATACCTGTAGTCCAAGCTACCTGGGAGACAGGTGGGAGGATTAACTGAGGCCAGGAGTTCAAGGCCAGCCTGAGCAACACAGTGAGACTCTGTCTCTACAAAAAAGAAAAAAAGAAGAAGAAAGAGCCTCAGGTATATATACATATATATATCTTTTTTTAAATGCAGGAAAACAAAGTTTTTTCCTTGTTTTTATCACTCCAGCCTGGGTGACAAAGTGAGTCTCCAAACAAATAAAAGACCTTTACCAGAAGCTTAGAGTAGGGTTTGCTTGCCTCTCTTTGGCAAGAACTGTAATCCAGGGAGAATCCTAGCTGCAAAGGAGTCTGGGAAATGGAAAATTTTTCAGCCTCTGGAGTGGAGGCAGAGGTGGAGTGGCTCAGAAACATCTGTTGAGTTAACTCATAGGCAATGTGTGCCAGAGCTTGATTTGCAGGTCAGCCAAGATGATCATGAGATGTTCCAGGCCTCCTTTCTACACCGTAGCTATCCCAGCATGGTGCACGGAAGCAGGGAATTCACAGGTTGTTTTCCCCCACTGGAAACTGGGTTTAGCTCATTACTCAAATGAGTAATGCAAAATGCTTTTGCATTACCTAAAACGACAAGACAGATCACTCCATCACTTTTTCTGCTCAGAAAAGCACCTTCTGGGTCCATGGCCTGTGCTTCTCTTTTTGAGACCTACTGGGGCATGCAAGGGTCTCCCTCATGCTCTCTGCCTGCTGGGGCCAGACACTCTTTCAGAGTCTTCAAAACGCCCTCCCGTCCAACCCCACTGAGAAGAGGAGATCCTCCCAACCTTTTCTTTCACCTGATTCTGTAAAAGAAATCATGTTCTAAGTGTAAGGATTGTTCTAGAGCAGTCTCAGAATGATTTTTATGGACCAGGCTTTGAGATTAAATCAGCATTTCCAGCCTAGTTTCCATAAACCCACAGGTGTTCAAATATATGTCCTGGGGTTATTGAAATGGCTAAAAATGATTATCACCCATATTTCCTTTTCAGTTAAAAAAACCCCGTATCAAGCTTGTTGTTTACATGTTTTTATCACTTTAATTAGAACCATTTCAAAGCCTCCATGTGTATGCCCCGTGGTGAGCCCTCCAGGGGTGGGTGGAGCGTGGCTGGCTCTCCCCCATGTGTTTCCTCCCTCTCGGACTGATTCAGTCCACCAAGGCACGTATTTGCCCATTATGCAGTTTTAACTTGTCTTTAGCTGTCCGCTTTTAAACGGCTGCCTTCTTTAGCAATTGCTTTAGCATTTGTATAGAATAGGCTACTGTTCAAAGATGGAAAGCATATGAAACTTTGAATTTTAAGTATAAGTTAAATAACAGGAGAATAAAAAGAGATAAGGATTTTTCAACTTTGTCTCCAGATGATTCTCCACAGCCCTTTACTGGGTCCCTAAATTACAGTCATTGTATAAAAAACGGCTTGCCGATATTTCCTTGTATTTTAATGGCTAGTGTTATAAGAAGGAAGGACATTGAGGGAATCTCCTAATTTGACTTTCCATTTTTGCAAATGCAGGCTTTATTCCCACTGTCTCTGCCATGCGCTATTTGGGAAGATTTGTTACCAAAGAGTAACTTGAAACCATCCCTCATCTTTTCACTTAAAGATAAAACACAGCACTTATTTTTAAAAAATAACCAGTTGATCATTCACTGCTGATAGAAATGTAAAATGATGCAGGCACTATGAGCTGGGACTGAGCTGGAACTGAGCTCATAGGGACTGAGCTGGGACTACAGGTGCATGCCCCCTGCTTTTTTGGTGACTCCTCAAAAGCTTAGAAATAGAACTACCATGTGATCCAGCAATTCCCTTTCTGACTGTATACTCAAAAGGATTGAGGCCGGGTGCGGTGGCTCACGCCTGCAATCCCAGCACTTTGGGAGGCTGAGGCGGGTGGATCACAAGGACAGGAGTTTGAGACCAGCCTGGCCAAGATGGTGAAACCCCATCTCTACTAAAAATACAAAAATCGGTTGGGTGCAGTGGCAGGTGCCTGTAATCCCAGCTACTCAGGAGACTGAGGCACTTGAACTTGGGAGGCGGAGATTGCAGTGACCCAAGATTGCACTGCACTCTAGCCTGAGCAACAGAGCAAGACTCGGACTCAAAAAAAAAAAAAAAAAAAAAAAAAAAGAAAGAAAAAAGAAAGAATTGAAATCAGAGACACCAACAGATATGTGCGCTCCCATGTGCAAAGCAGCGTTATTCACGAGAGCCAAAAGGGAAGCAACCCAGGTGTCCATCAGCGAATGCATGGATGGACAAAACGTAGTATGTAAACAAAATGGAATCTTATTTGGACATGCTGACACATGCTCCATCACAGATGAGGCTTGGGGATGGATGTTATGCTGAGTGAAATAAGTCAGCCATGAAAGAACCAGCACTGTATGTTCCACTTATAAGAGGAACCTAGAGTTGTCAAAATAGAGAGAGAAAGTAGATGAGTGGGTGCTGGGGGCCAGGGGAGGGATGATGGAGAGTTAGTATTTAATGGGGACAGAATTTTAGTTTTGCAAGATGAAAATGTTCTGCAGATGATGGCGGTGATGGTGCACAACAGTGTGAGTTGCATGTGCTTAGACCCTGAACCGTGCAATTCACAATCATTCAAATGGTAAATTTTGTTATAATATTTTACCACAGTAGAGAAAAATTTCCCCAATCTGGAACTGTCAACATTTTATTTAAAAAACTTTACAGCCAAAAAATAAGTCAATGGATTGATTTGACATTAGAGATTCAAGAATCTCAAACATCAAGGCAATTTTTGTCCATCTTTAAAATATAACAGAGAGCTGAATTTCAATTATATTTCAATATTCATTTTTTAGTTTTAAGTTTTTTTGTTAATGAATCAAGCTTTTCACACAGAGTTAATGCGGAAACCCCAGCATTTTTCATATATCTCATGAAATAAATATTTATACAATATGTCACATATTATTTCAAAATGACACTGACCTAAAGTGATGCATTTTAACTTAAAAGCCTTCCTTGGCTGAGTGCAGTGGCTCACTCACTTGAATTCAATTACTTGAATCTGGAAGGTGGAGGTTGCAGTGAGCCGAGATTGTGCCACTGCACTCCAGCCTGGGCGACAGACAGAGACTCCATCTCAAAAAAAATGCCCTCCTTTGTCATGCATTTATGTGTGGGATTGTCTGAGCAATGTCGCTGTGATCCAGAACTGCATGTCCCAGAGGCCCCTGCCCCATAAGCATCCGGTTAGAGTTTCTGGAAAGAGGAATTCATGGCGGATTTGGAAGAGGAAGGAGCAGCCACTGTTCCCTGAGCATTCTGGTCTGGTGACGGAAAGGACAGACCCAAGGTGCTTGTGGGTCCAGCCATCCCTGACCACCTTCACTCCATCTGGGGGTACACAGGCCTTGGGCTCCATTGACGGCCCTCCCAACTCACTCCACATGCAGACCCTTGGCTGTGGGTCCAGAGGCACAGTGACCACATGGACTGTGGCCCCACAGTCCCCTCCATGGCCTGCTGCACTCCAGCCGGGGCTTGGCTTTCTGAATTTCCCTACAGGAGCCAACTTGCCCATGCAGCCTATGCTTCGGGGGCTGCTCAGTTAATTTTCTTTAACCCCCTCAGCTCTGCCTTCCAATTCTTCATTTTCACAGCCCACCCACAACCTAATTGTCAGGGTCACCACCTGGGGGGGGGTCTGTCCTGAAGACCCTGACTCAGCGACGGATGAATAAATTCATTCATCCACAGAATACAGTGAATGAGCGGGCCGGGTGTCCTCCGTGGCTGCCCCCACACGCTGGCCTCTCCAGCCTTTATTCAGTTCACATGAAAGGACAAAAGCTTTGAGTCAACACCACTAGAGTGAAGATTAAAGGACAGGTTCCAATGCCCAAAGCAAACACCCTTAGTGGGTAATATCCCTGGTCGACCCCCACCCCCAGAGGAGCCGTCCAGAATGATCAAAGGTTAATGAGTAAACAAGTTAGTTAGGTAAACCCCTACATTCCTTTATTTCTACTCTAATTCATTTAACTGAGGGGACAAGGCTGCCTTCAGCCAAGAACTATTAAAAAAAACCCATAGGCCTTCCAAAAGGGTTTGAGACTATATTCTGTAACTTTCTCTAATACATTTCCCTTGATATTCTTGCCACCATGCTTGGTGAATCCCCACACCTCACAACTGTAATAAATCCCTTAGCCTGTAATACTTATAGCAGTTTTGCTTCCCGGCACCCCCCACTCACTCCACATGCAGTTGAACATTGACAGATATACCAAGAAAAAAGTTGCAAAATGTTTAAAATTCCTTAGATGGGTCCTACAATTACATATGACTACGAAAGGGGTTTATGAATTCAGACACATTGGAAAACCTTCAGATAAATGAAGACCTAAATGCAATTTCATTTCTATTTCACTGCATGATTTTTTTTCTCTCAAAAATCCCCCAAAGCCTGCAAACCCCCAATTCCACAAACCCAAATTTGAACGAAACTATGGCTGCTGTATCTGTTTTTTTATTCTCAGGACCTAGCATAGAGGCTTCCCAAAGACTTTGAAGCTTGCTAAAGTTTACTTCACCAGCCTTTTGTGTGCCTCCTCCCACAGTTTCAGAAACTGTTCTGGTCCGATCCTTAAGACAATGGAGACTTTTGGATTCTGGGTAAAATCTGGCTGTTTTTAGAATCTTAGCCTGTAGGTGACCACTTATATTCTCCTTAGGATTTAAATCAGAGGTTTCCCACTGCTGGCCAGGAGGTAAGTTTCATCTGTCTAGACTTTGAATTTGACATATGAGTTACGTTTCTGGTTTATTTGTTTTAAAATTGAATGAGGGCTGGGGATGTCGGCTCATGCCTATAATCCCAGCACTTTGGGAAGCAGAGACAGGAGGATCGCTTAAGTCTAGGAGTTTGGAAATAGCTTGGGCAACATAGTGAGAGCCCAGCTCTACAAAAAAACTTTAAAAATTTGCCAGTGGTGGCGGTGTGCACCTGCATTCTCCACCACTGGGGAGGCCGAGATGGGAGGATTGCTTGAGCCCAGGAGATTGAGGCTGCAGTGAGGGGTGATCATGCCATTGCACTCCAGCCTAGGACACAGAGCAAGACCCTGTCTCAACAATCAATAAATTCATAATAAAATTGAATTAGTTGACAATTTTTTTTTTTTTTGAGACAGACCCTTGCTCTGTCGCCAGGCTAGAGTGCACTGGTGCACTCTTGGCTTACTGCAACCTCTGCCTCCTGGGTTCAAGAGATTCTTCCGCTTCAGCCTCCGGAGTTGCTGGGACCACAGGTGTGTGCCATCACGCCTGGCTAAGTTTTTTGTATTTTTAATAGAGACGAGGTTTCACCATGTTGCCCAGGACGGTCTCAGTCTCCTGACCTCGTGATCCACCTGGCTCGGCCTCCCAAAGTGCTGGGATTACAGGTGTGAGCCACCGTGCCTGGCCTGACAACTTTTTTATTTTCTTGAGATAGAGTCTTGTTCTATTGCACAGGCTGGAGTGCAGTGGTGTGATCTCAGCTCACGGCAGCCTCCACCTCCCAGGTTCAGGTGATTCTCCTGCCTCAGCCTCCCTAGTACCTGGAATTACAGGTGCGCCACCATCACCACGCCTGCCTAATTTTTGTGTTTTTTTAGTAGAGATGGGGTGTCACCACGTTGACTATGCTGGTCTCAAACTCCTGGCCGCAAGTGATCCACCAGCTTCGGCCTCCCAAAGTGCTGGGATTACAGGCGCGAGCTACGGCATCTGGGCCATCAGTCAACTGTTTTACACATTGAATAATTTCTCATTAAAATCCTGATTCTGACCTCACCAAAAGCAATCAGAAGATGCAACATGATTGGGTCCTGAAGCCTACTCACCGAGAAGTGAATGGGGCTGAGCAATATCAGTTAGCCCCAGTCCCCTCCACTCCCTGCTGTCTTACCCTCACCCCACTGTCTGTGTTTATGCTGCCTGCTGGCTGCTGAGGGCATTAGAGTTTACTGCCCAGGTCCTTCCCAGGCAATGCTGCTAAGGTAGCAGTGCCCCTCAGCACATGGTCTGCCCCCTGAGCCCAGGAGTATTTCAGGTGCTTTCTGCTGTAGTTGATGAGACTCTTTGCCCAGAGTACAGATTCTGAAGTTTCATCAGCTGAAAGTCTTTCATTTTCTTCTGTCTCAGAGATCTCAGCCCACTTGCAAGCTTTTTATCCTCTGACGGTTCCCCCACCTTCCATTCTTTGTTGACGTTCAGATTCTGTCAGTCTAGATGATATTAGCTTCTTCCTCCACCCTCATTCTATCTCAGGCAGAGCCTAAAATTCAAGTCTCTTCTGATGGTCCTGGCATTTTCTAAGGTTGTGATTTTATATATTACACTGCTTTCAGGTTGAATTTTTCTTACACTACTTCAAAGTCCCCCTTTAATCATTTTTCAGTTTTTTTTTCCCGTCAGGTTTTTCCATGGGAAGTTTGGAGGGCTGCCGCTCTAGTTACAATTAGGGGCAGGGTGATGCAAGCCCCTAGTTTGGGCTCCATTTCTCAGTTGACCTCCGCCTGATGCCCTGTGCTCCAGTCAGACTGAATGACCAGAAGATTCCGAACGCTGCACACACATTTTTCCTTTGTTTCTAACCCCCCCACCTCTGTAACTGCCTGGTGAATCTATTCATTCTCAGTTAAAGACACCTTTCCCAAGAGGGGTTCCTGGGTCCCAGGAGGAGCAGACCACACCACTCTACCTTGGAGCTGCCACTGCCCTGGACTCATACATTTGTAACACTTACCTCAGTGTTTTTCATTTATTTGCATGTCTGTCTCTTGACTCAACTATGAGCTCTTTAGACAGTGGAAACTTCTTTTTTTAAACTTTTTCACCTTTACATCTCTTGTTTGAGCACATGATAGATGTGTATTTGTCAGCTAGTGCTGCAATTATGCTGTGTAACAAGTCACCCCCAAACCCACTAGTAGACAATAACAGGCATGTTTCTAGTGTTCACATCCACTGGTTGGCTGGAACGTTGCTGATAGAGCCTGCACTTGGTTGAGCCTGTCTCCAGGCCTGGGTTCAGTTCACATCTTCTGTCTGTGCTTGTTATTCTTCTGGGGTCAGCTGGATACCTGAGGCATGTTCTTCTCATGGTAATGGCTTAAGTGTGAGAGCACTATCCCAGCTGGATGAAGACACGTTAAACCTTTGCATCTCACCTGCTAACATCCCATTAGCCAAAGCATGACATATGGCCAAGCTCCAAGTCAAATGCTGGAGAAATGCCTGGCCCTTTGTGAAGCTGTGACCAGGGTGTAGACGGGCAAGATGACCACAAGGGAGTGAAGAATTCACACCAATAATTCCGTCTTTCCCAAGGTGCTTAAGCATTCATGCAATCAACAGATAGGAAATAGTTGAGAGACTCGGGAAAATTCCTCATTTATTGCATAAAAATTAACAACTGCAAATTTACATTCCTGTGAGACCAAGCTTTGGGAGGCTGTTCATGTGTGTCCCCAGGACTCACACCCCCCAGCCCCAGAAACACTGGCTTAGCTGATGCCACCCTCCCCTGGGGTGGTACTGTTGCATTGTTGGGTGATAGAACACAGCACCATCTGGGTAAACCACACTCCAGCCCCCATTGCTGTTTTCTCTAGCAATGCTTCACTCACACATCAAAAAGAAGAGGCTGAAACCATATTACAGTCTTTTAATTTGTCTTCATTTATTACAGGTGGGGTCCTGCTATGTTGTCTAGGCTGAACGCAAACTCCTGAGCTCGAGCTGTCCTCCTTCCTTGGCCTCTCAGCTGGGACTACAAGTGTGCACCACAGCGGTGGACTTCCATATTAAATTTTTGTAGGGGCCAGGCTCAGTGGCTCACACCTCTAATCCCAGCACTCTGAGAGGCAAAGGCAGGGATATTGCTTCAACTCAAGAGTTCAAATCCAACCTAGGCAGTATACCAAGATCCCATCTCTAAAAAATAAATTATCTGGGCATAGTGGTGCACACCTATAGTCCCAGCTACACAGGAGCCTGAGGCAGGAGGATAACTTGAGCCCAGAAGTTTAAGACTTCAGTGAGCTATGATTGCACCACTGAACTCCAGTCTGGGCAAGAGAGCAAGATCGTGTCTTAAAAAACAAGAGAGAAAAAAATTATTGTGAGGTCATCTTATTTTATTAGTTCATCACCATGAGATGAGTTTTGGGATGTGGGAGTTATTAACAAAGTGTAGGAAAGAACAACTCTTCTGACTCATTTTTGTTTCATTACTGTTTGTTCTTTTGATTATTTGTTAAATTCTATTAAAAGAAACCAAGGAAGAACAGCCCCTTCTACTATCTTGCCTGTCGATGTTTATTTCAGTGATTTTTATGCCATGAAATTTGTTTATAAAGTTTATTTTTTGTCAAGCTGTTGAGGCATTTATAGAGAGGCAGAGGTTGGGAGGAATATGCATAAATATTTATTTGCTGAATAGTTAATTCTTACTCTTAAAAATGATTTGGGAAATTTGAGAGGAATAAATTTCCATTATGTAGCAGGAAGTGTTGATTGGTTGAGTCAGCATTTTAGAATACCTGCCCATGAAATAAAGGTGAGGTGCATAAGCAGTGGGGTGCTGTTTGCGTTTGCTTAGATAGGGAAATCTACCCAGCGTGGGAGAACAGGTGAGGATAGGAAATAGGAAAAAGGCATTTTGGCCGGTGGCAGTAGCTCGCATCTGTAAACCCAGCACTTTGGGAAGCCAAGGTGGGTGGATCACCTGAGTTCAGGAGTTGGAGACCAACCTGGCCAACATGGTGAAACCCTGTCTCTACTAAAAATACAAAATTAGCTAAGTGTGGTGGCACACGCCTGCAGTTCCAGCTATTCCAGAGGCTGAGACAGGAGGTGGAGGCTGTAGTGAGCTGAGATCACACCACTACATTCTAGCCTGGGTGAGACAGAGTGAGACTCTGTCTTAAGGAAAAAAAAAAGAGGCATTTTGAGTCAATGCATGATGGTGAGCTGCAAAACACTGACCCTTGTCACTTGAAACTAGAGTTGAAAACTTCCAAGTGCACAATAGTATTGCTAATTCCCATTGACAGGGGTCTTCTTAGTCAGTCTAGCTTATGTGCACGAAATATGGCCAAGTTCAAAGCTTCAGAGGTCCATGTCCCTTAAAGAGAGTGTTGCCAGAAATACAGTTGCCGGGTCCAAGTATGGCCCTGAAAAGGGCCTTTCTGTGTGCCCAGATTGGACTCCAGGCTCTGGTTCTTGGTTTCCCTTGCTTGAGGAATCGAGCGGACAGCCTTAACCCCACGGTGAGTGCTCCAGCTCCAAACAAGAGTTCTTGGACCCAGAGAGTGAGCAGCAATGCAGTTTATTGAGCAAGCGAAGATAAAGCTTCCACAGCCTGCAAGGGGACCTGAGGGGGTTGCCATTGTTGGTCAGGGTTGCCTGGGTTTATATCCCCAAGTAATTCTGAGTTGCTGAGTGCTTGCCCCCTAGTCCCGTGTGGGGAGAGGGCTTGTTACCACGAGTCACCCAATTTTTCTATCTGGTGGTTGTTTGTTTCTTAGTTTCTATTGAACCTGCAAGCAGCATCAGAATGTGGTTGAACAGTAACTTTCAGTTGCTAACTGAAGCTTCGGACACAGCCTCCTGATATGGTTGAAGTACCCTGTTGACCCAAAAGGTTTTATTCCCTCAAGATGAGGCTTTGCTGAGAAATGTCTCATCACCATCATTTTCTATAAAAACCACATTGATTATTTGAGGGCATCATGTCTCACCACCCCGGTACAGAGACAACAATGGGGTTGATAAAACACGTTTCCTGGATGCAGGGTTTCTTCACCTGGACCCTGTGGACTTTCTTCACTGTGGAGGCTGTCGGATTTAGTGGCATCTGTGTCCTCTACCCAGGAGATGCCAGGAGTATTGTCCATCCATGTGACAATAAAGTTTTATTTTCCCCTTTGAGTCATTGTCCCTCAAAGGGGAAAAAAGTAATTGTCCTATGAGGGGAAAAAAATTGGCCCTAATTGAGAACCACTGCTTTAGTCTAATCTAAAAACAATGAGGTGGCTGGTAATTAGGAATATGCAAATCAGAGCCAGAATTAATTATAATTTCTCCTATCACATTGAAAAAATGTAAAGTTGGGTAGAGCCAGGTGTTGGCAAAAATGGAGGAAAACAGGTTGTTCTAGTGAGCCGTATCACAAGTTATTTTGTGAAGATTTTTTCTTTTTTTGAGATGGAGTCTCACTTTGTCACCCAGGCTGGAGTATGGCGGCACAATCTCAGCTCACTGCAAGTTCCGCCTCCCAGGTTCAAGTGATTCTCCTGCCTCAGCCTCCAGAGTAGCCGGGACTACAGACATGAGCCACCAAGCCCAGCTAATTTTTTGAATTTTTAGTAGAGACGGGGGTTTCACCATTTTGGCCATTGCTGGCCTTGAACACCTGAGCTCAAGTGATCCTCCCACCTTAGCCTCCCAAAGTGCTGGGATTACAGGTGTGAGCCACCTCACCTGGCTGCTTTTGTGCAGTATTTTGTGCAGTATTGCACAAGCTATTTTGGGGAGCAATGGGTAGTTTCTATTACAACTAAAAATGCTCATATCCAAGGACAGAAACCACTTCTTGGGATCAACCCAGGGGAAGTAGTGACACTTTTCTACAAGGAAACATTTAAATGATGCTCATTGCAAAATTACTTGGTAGATCATCGTGAAAGATGGAAAACCCCCTAGGCGTTAAGCAGTGGTCACTGGTGGTCCAGACTGCTTTGCAGCAGCTGAAAATAAATAGGTGTGTCTGTGCATACTATTGTGCACAGAACTGCTCAGGAGGCTGAGGCAGGGGAATTGCTTGAACCCAGGAGGCGGAGGTTGCAGTGAGCTGAGATTGTACCACTGAACTCCAGCCTGGTAAAAGAGCAAGGCTCCGTCCCCTATCCCCCTAAAAAAGGAAAGTAAAAAGCAAATCACAGAGTGAAGTGTACAGAGTAACTTCATTTATGTTGCCTTCTCACACACACATAGACTATTTTCTTAAGTTGCATGTAAGAAACTTAAGTCGCCGTAGCCCTGTACTCTCAGAAAATCTCTGCAGACCTTGCTCTATGGATCCCTGCTTACAGACGACCAACAGTTTTGGAGACAGCTGTTTCCTTCTCCTAAGGTCCTGGTGAGGCATTGGTGGTAAATGGCCTGGGAGTCTGGGGAAAAAGGCAGAGAGATGGGAGGTGGAGGTAAAGCTGACCGGGGAGGTTGCAAGCTCTGGCCTTCACAGCCACAGCAAACAATTAAGAAGCAGAGGGAGGATGGCTCTGGGGGAAGAGGAGTGGGAGTGCCATGTATGGGGATGGACAGATTGTGGTCCGAAGTTTGTTCAAATCAGAGTGTTACACACTGCGTTCATAGCAGCACAGGTCATCACAGCCAAAAGGTGGGAACAGCTCAAGTGTCCATCACTGGGTAGGTGGATAAACAAAACGTGGTGCAGACACCCAATGGAATATAATGCAGGCATAAAAAGGACAAATGCCTGTAATCCCAGCAATTTGGGAAGCTGAGGCAGGCAGATTACCTGAGGTCAGGAGTTCAAGACCAGCCTGGCCAACATGGTGAAACCCCATCTCTACTAAAAATGCAAAAATTGGCCAGGTGTGGTGGTGCACACCTGTAGTCCCAGCTACTGGGGAGGCTGAAGCAGGAGAATTGCTTGAACCAGGAACAGTGAGCCAAGATTATGCCACTGCACTCCAGCCTGGGTGACAGAGCAAGACTATGTTTCAAAAAATAAATAAAAAAAAAAAAAAGACAAAATACTGACAAATACCAACACATGCTGTATATTAGTCTGTGACTATTTTGAACCTCTTCTCTTCACACCCACCCAAAATCTCATCTTGAATTGTAATCGCCATAGTCCCCACGTGTCAAAGGAGAGACCAGGTGGAGATAATTGAATCACAGGGGCGGTTTCCCCCATGCTGTTGTAGTGACAGTGAGTTCTCAGGAGATCTGACGGTTTTATCAGTGTTTGGTAGCTCCTCCTGTGGTCATTCTCCTTCCTGCCACCTTGTGAAGAAGGTTTTGGCTTCCCCTTTGCCTTCCACCATGAATGTAAACTTCCTAAGGCCTCCCTAGTCATGCTGAATTGTGAGTCAATGAGACCTCTTTCCTTTATAAATTACCCAGTCTTGGGCAGTTCTTTTTTTTTTTTTTTGAGATAGAGTTTGCTCTTGTCGCCCAGGCTGGAGTGCAATGTCACGATCTCAGCTCACTGCAACTTCTACCTCCTGGTTCAAGTGATTCTCCTGCCTCAGCCTTCTGAGTAGCTGGGATTAGAGGCGTGAACCACCATGCCCCCAGCCAGGGCAGTTCTTTATAGCTGTGTGAAAACGGATTAAGACATGGTGCAACATCGATGAACCTTGAAAACGTGACTCAAAGTAAAAGAAGTTGGACACATAGGGCCATATATTGCATGATTGCACTTTATAGGAAATTTCCCACATAGGTAAATTCTTAAAGGCAGATTGATGGTTGCGGGTGGAGCAGGTTGGAGTTATGTGTTGGGAATGGGTCTGGGACATCCTTTTGGGGTGATGAAAACGTTCTAGAGGGGGTGGTCATACAACATTGTGAATGCACTAAATGCTACTGAATTGTTCATCTTGGAATAGTTAATTCTACCTCATGTGAATTTCAACTCATGAAAGACATTTTTTTTTTTTAAGTAGGGCAACTGCTTATTCTCAGAGCTAGCTAGAATGGACTCTGGGGACAACAGAAAAATCTATTTGTTCAGATATTACCCTTCCATAACACCAGACCTAAGAGTGAACCTTCTCCAAAGTGTGTGTTTGTTGTCAAGGATGTGGGAAAATTTTGACCCTGTTAATTAATGAAAGCCAAATACTTGGATGCCTGACAAAATGCTAAGGGAAAAATTCAACTGTGCTGAATGCGAGGTAGAAAAATATGAAGAAGGCATAGACCCAGCCGTCTAGGCCGCTAGGAGGAGAAACAGTCACGAAAATAAATAATTGATAAATATTTAGGGAACGCACAAAGATAGAAATGCTTAACTCCAAACAGGAGATCTCCAGGACAGGTCTGAACCTCGTAGAATGACCTCTGTGGGGGCAGGAAGGGGCTCAGCAGGAGAGACCCTGAAGACATCTTTGGTTTTCTTTTTTCTGTTTTTTCTTTCTTTCTTTTGAGACATAGTCTAGCTCTGTCGCCGAAGGCTGGAGTGCAATGTCACAATCTCAGTTCACTGCAACCTCTGCCTCCCCAGTTCAAGTGATTCTCCTGCCTCAGCCTCCTGAGTAGCTGGAATTACAGGTGTGTGCCACCATGCCCAGGTAATTTTTTTATTTTTATTTTTAGTGGAGGTGGGGTTTCGCCCTGTTGGCCAGGCTGTTCTTGAACTCCCGACCTCAGGTGATCTGCCCACCTTGGCCTCCCAAAGTGCTGGGATTCCAGTGACCCTGACTATTTTGAACCACTTCTCAAACCTCCTACCCAACCTCCACCCCACCTTCCACTCTCATTTTAAGAAAACGACTTTGCATCTTTCATCATTGAGAAAAGGGAAGCCACAGGGGATCTGAAGTTCCTTCAACTTCCCAATTTCCACTCGTATTCTTCAGTCTCCTTGCATCTGGGCTACGTTCCTTCTCTCTTGCTGTACCAGAGTGGAAGGTGGGGGGAGCAGTAGTGCATGGGGGGAGTCTAGTCCAGGAGGAGGCCTGACCCTCTGTCTGTGCCCTGAAGATCCCCCAGCTCCCTTACAGAGCCCACCACTCTCAAATACCTCATCTGTCTTCTCTGCAGACTTCCTGGCACTTTTTTTTTTTTTTTTTTTTGAGACGGAGTCTTGCTCTGTCACCCAGGCTGGAATGCAGTTGTGTGATCTCTGCTCACTGCAACCTCTGCCTCCCGGATTCAAGAGATGCTCCCACCTCAGCCTCCAAAGTCGTAGCTAGGATTACAAGTGTGCACCACAACGCTTGGCTAATTTTTGTATTTTTAGTAGAGACAGAGTTTCACCGTGTTGGCCAGGCTGGTCTCAAACTCCTTGCCTCAAGTGATCCTCCTGCCTCGGCCTCCCAAAGCACTGGGATGACAGGCATGAACCACTGTGCATGGCCCTTCCTGGCACCTTTTAAAGAGAGATTTAGGTTTAAGTGGAGAGGAGTTCTCACCTATCCCCTCTCCTCTTCCTTCCCTCAATTTCCCCTATTGTTGACATCACACATCACTGTGGTATGTTGTTTACAGTTGATGAAACTAATATTGACACTGTAAACCAAAGATTACCTGAGGCAAGTGTTGGAAAGGGTTTATAACATTGGGAAAAATCCACACCCAAGACAATGGATCACTCAGCAAGACTAATTTACTTCCTGCAGAAAAGGTGCAACTTGCCGGCAGTCTTGCCACTAGAGCACAACTGAACAGGGAGACAGGGACATTTATAACTTTCATAACCTGACGCGATCACCCTACTGCTGTGTCCAGTTTCCTTCGGCTGGAACAGGACCTCACATTCTATGCTTGACCCGATTGGCTTAAAACCTGGAAATTTCCTGAATAGATAGGGGGAAAGAAGACAAGGAAGAAGGGACACTGGCCAGGAGAAGGTCAGGAGGGTTTCCAAATAAAGAATGGCATGCACCAGGGTTTGGAGCTTGCCCAGTTCTGTTCAGACATGCCGGAGCGAGTCAAGGTAGCTGATTTAAGATGCTGACTTAGAGAATACATATATGTGGGTATATGTTTACGCTAATAGTGTATAATGGCCATAGAGTAAGAGATTGTAACTCCTTATAATGTGGTTAGGAAGTAAAAAGTTCCTCTTTAAAGTTTCCTTTCTTGTTAAAAAATAAGTGTGCTGGCCTGGTGCGATGGTTCACGCCTGCAATGCCAGCACTTTGGGAGGCTGAAGCAGGCAGATCGTGAGGTCAAGAGATTGTGACCATCCTGGCCAACATGGTGAAACCCTGTCTCTACTAAAATACAAAAATTAGTTGGGTGTGGTGGCATGCACCTGTAGTCCCAGCTAGTTGGGAGGCTGAGGCAGAAGAATTGCTTGAACCTGGGAGGCAGAGGTTGCAGTCAGCCAAGATCACACCACTGCACTCCGGCCTAGTGCCTGGTGACAGAGCAAAACTCTGTCTAAAAAAAAAAAAAAAAAAAAAAAAAAAAAAAGAAGTGTGTTAATATTTGTTAAGCCCTAGCCTATGTAGCTGTGAGACATGCCGTGCTTATAGGCACACAGCCTGTACGCATGGCATTCTATGTCCTTGTTCTTTGTGTCCTTGTACTTTAACCAACATATTGTGCTGGACGTGCTCACAGGCATGTCCCAGCTCTCCACTGCTTTTACTTGTTTAGAAAAGTTTTAAGTTATTAGCCAACTGTGCGGTCTGGCTCCAGACAATGGAGATCAGACACAGCAGTAAGGACGACCTCAAATGCGTAAGAAATAAATATGTGTGTTTCCCTTTGTTCACTGTACTCTCATGGCTAGCGAGGGTACCCCTCCTGCAATCTAGGAAGTAAAAATTGCGTTGCTGAAAGATCCTTTGTCTCAGTGCTATTTTTCTTTGCGGCACCGAGTATCTATTTCCAATAGTAGTCTAAGATATAAACTTTGAAGAGGAACTTTTCCATCTCTCACAGCAAGCTTCAGTCAGTTTAGGTTTATTTTACCAAGGTTAAGGACATGTCCATGACAGCCTCAGGACGACATGGGCCCAAGGTGATCAGGCTACAACTTGGCTTTATGCATTTAGGGAGTCATAAATGTATCATTATGTCATTACATGAATCATGACACGTAGGATGTATTGACATGTAGTGACATGTAAGACATTAATCAATACATGCAAGATGGACATTGTTAAGCCACTGAAATCTTAGGGTCATTTGTTACTGAAGCATAACCTTGCCTATTCCTGGGAGTGTGTGGAGGTTACAAATGTTCTCAGAGTGGCCTTTGGCAATGATTATCTTGGTCCAGACTAGGAAGAAAAATGCTGCTGTTCTCAGCAGTAAGTGATCAGCTGTGTTCTCCAAAGTGGGACGGCTTCTAAATGTAGCTGATAAGACATACACAAAAATGACAACCATTTTAGCAAAGCTGAATACCTTCATATTTCACAACGCTCCACCACAGACAATAAGTTTTGATGACCACACGATTTCATTTATTTTGGGATGTCAACACATGCACTATATTATGAAAGAAACCACCGGCGCTTTTTTATCTCGTGTATTTATTCAACAAATATTTATTGAGTGCCCACTCTGCATCTGGCACTTTTCTGGGTGATATATCAGGGAATGAAGGAAGTAAAAATTCCTGTTGGCCTAGAGTTTACATTCTAGGGAGACACAGGCAATAAATGACAAATGTAGTCCATAAATAATGGGCACAGGATGATAGAAGGTGATAAGTTTTAAAAAAGTTATCATAATAAAAAAAAAGCAGGGTAAGAAAGATGAGGAAGGCTGGGGAGGTGTTGCTATGTCGAATGAATGGCCTGGAGAGAACTTACTGAGGAAGTGACATTTGGGCAAAAAATTGAAGGAGGAAGAGAGAGGGCAAGTCATGTAAATAGCAGAGAAAATATGTTCTACAGAGATCAGATCACCTGTGCAAAGGTCCTGAGGTCTTATAGGAAGAGCAAGGAGTTCAGTGTGGCTGGATGCAATGAGACTGAGAGAGAGAAAGTGGAGCGGGGAGAGAGAAGATGTGTGTGGCATGCCGTGCAGGTGACACAGAGACAGGAGATACTGAAAGACAAATGAATACAGAGCCAATTTCTCAAAGAAAAATTGAGAGCCAAGAAGTGACATGATCTGTTTCTTTTGGCTTTGGGCCTCGCTCTGTGACCCAGGCTGAAGTGCAATGAGGCAATCATGGCTCACTGCAGCCTCCAGCTCCTTGGCTCAAGTGATCCTCCCACGTTGGACTCCCGAGTAGCTACATGGCTCATTTTGAAAATTTTTTGTAGAGACAGGGTCTCACTGTGTTGCCCAGGCTGAGCTCAAAGTCCTGGCCTCAAGTGGTCCTCCTGCCTTGGCCTCCTGAGTAGCTATACGGCTACTTAAAATTTTTCTTTTTGTAGAGACAGGGTCTCATTGTGTTGCTCAGCCTGTGTTCAAAGTCCTGGCCTCAAGTGATCCTCCTGCCTTGGCCTTCCAAAGCATGAGGATTACAGACATGAGCCATCTGCCTGGCCTGACTAATGTTTTAACGGGATTGCTTTCCCTGCTGTATGGAGAGAAGCTGCAAAGACCATGGAAGGAACAGGGAGACCACTTAGGATACCGCACAGTCTTCTGGCACCCAAAGCAGAGGGGAGTGAAGGAGGCTGCCCAGATTCTGTGTTCGTGTTTTCAAGGAGAAGGCCAGCAGACCTTGCTGTGCTTTGACTGCAACATGTGAGAGAGAGAGGAAAGGCAAGGGTGGCTCCAAGGTTTTACCTGAGCAGGAGGAAGGATGGAGATTTCAGCTTAAATGGGAAGAGCCATTTAAGAGCAGCAGCCTTGGGAGGCAGACCAGGAGCTCAGTGCTGGTCATGCCAGGTGTGAGATGACTTGAGCCATTGCGTTCATGTCACGCAATGAACCAAACACTGCCAGAACCAAACTGCAAATGGGGTGGCTGAAAACAACACAGTTTGTTCTCTCACAGACCTGGGAGCCAGAAGTCTGGAATCTGGCAGGACCATGCTCCCTCTATGGGATCCAGGAAGAATCTATTCTTGCCTTTTCCAGCTTGCGGTAGCTACCAGCATTCCTGGTTGTGAGGATGCATCACTGCAAACCCAGCCACCAGGAATAGGCGAGGTTATGCTGCAGTAACAAATGATCCCATGGTTCCACCACTTCCTCTCCTTCTGTTTGTGGGTCTCTTACAAGGGCTCACTGCTGGATTTAGAGCCTACATGGATAATTCAGGATCTTCTCATTTCAAAATCCTTAAAATCACATCTACAAAGACTCTTTCCCAAATAATCACCTTCACAGCTTGCCAGGATTTGGATGTGGGCGTATCTTTTATGGAATGGGGCACCTTTCAGCCTGTTGCAAGTCTTCAGTGGTTTAAGACAGAGGTTTCCAACTCCCGGCGCCATGGACCAGTACTGGTCCATTGGGAACTGGACCACACAGCAGGAGGTGGGTGGCCAGCAAGTGAGCAAAGCTTCATCCGTAGTTACCAGCCACTTTCCATCACTTGCATTATTGCCTGAGCTCGACCTCCTGTCAGATCAGCCGCAGCATTCTATTCTCATGGGAGCACGAACCTTATTGTGAACTGTGCATGTGAAGGATCTAGGCTGCCGGCTCCTTACGAGAATCTAATGCCTGATGATCTTTCACTGTCTCCTGTCACCCCCAGATGGGACCGTCTAGTTGCAGGAAAACAAGCTCAGGGCTCCCACTGATTCTACATGATGGTAGAATCTACATCTATTATTATTGCAATGTAATAAGAATAGAAATAAAGTGCACAATAAATGGATATGCTTGAATCATCCTGAAACCATCCCTTCACCCCTGTATTTGGAAAATTGTCTTCCACTAAACCAGTCCCTGGTGCCAAAAGGGTTGGGGACTGCTGGTGGAAGGTCAGTCTCTCAATGGATGTGTAGTCACATCAGACCGAATCTAGTTCTTCAACTTTCATGTAACAAAGTGGAGAGTTGTTGTTAGTTGCCGTGGTTATGGACACATAAACTGAGCATGCCCAGATGAGCCAAGCATCCAAGCAAAAGGAGAATCTAAGTGCTTGGCTGAGGATTCGGGACTGAATTAAGAAGCAGACACCCCATGGCAGGATCCAGGATCCAATCAGAGCAAGCTCTGGTGTCACCCCATGACAGTGTCCAGTCAGATCATGTGTCTTGACATCACCTCATTGCGGGATCCAATCAGATCACACCTCATTACCCTATGCTTATAAAACCCCACTCAGCCGGGGAGGCTTTGGAGAGCTATCCTCGGTGCTCTCCTGTGATAAAATCCCCCTTGTTTAATCCTCTCTGGTTGTGGTCATTGGGTTGATACCTACCAAGTGACTGAGCCTACCCATTGGGGGGTTAACAGATCGTCTCATTGGAGCTGGGTGAAGTTCTTGATACAATAGTTTAGGCTTGGGGGGCATAGGGAGGTGAGGAACTAAAAGTGAATTTTAATACATATGTAATTGCTTAATAAGCAAATGCTTTGCCCCTTTGAGTGATCTCATGTCCTGAAAGGTGACTGTCTGTGGGAAGTAGAAAAGTTCCTTTTTAGTTTCCTTTCTTGTTAAAGAATAAGTGTGCTAATAACTTTGTTAAGCCCTGTCCTATGTAGCTCTTAGACATGCCATGCTTACAGGCACATAGTATGTTCTATGTCCTTGTACTTTAACCAAGATATCTATGCTGGATGTGCTCACAGGCATGTCCCAGCTCTCCGTTGCTTTTTCCTGTTTAAAAAAGTTTTAAGTTGTTAGCCAGCCAGGTTTTAGTTTAGATTATGAGGTCTGGCTCCAGCCAACAGAGATCAAACCCAGCAGTAAGGATGACCTCAAATACTTAAGGGATAAATTTGTGTATTTTCCTTTGTTCGTTGTACTCTTGTGGCAAGATGGCTAGCAAGAGTACCCTTCCTGCAGTCCAGGAAGTAAAAATTGCCTTGCTGAAAAATCCTTTGTCTCAGTGCTAATTTTTCTTTGTGGCACTGAGCATCTATTTCCAACACTGTCCAAGCAGTGTCGGGTTCAGATAATTGAACTTGAAGAAGCTCCTGAATCAAAAAGTGAATTTCTTCACTGCATGACAGCCTGTGTGCCCGAGCAGAAATCCTCCAGTCTTGGTCCTAATCATTAAGGTAAGTGCATAGAGACTGAGACAGCCTCACAGGGGCAAGATGAATCTCCTGACCTCCCTTCCCTATGTCAAGGTCTTGGAGGGGAGGCGTGGAAGAGAAGCAAAAGAGAAAGCCAGCAATTGACAACCCATGCTTCATTCACCATGGGAACTCTTGGTTGGATATGGCTCCTCCCAGTGGCCCCCAAACTCCATCCGTATAAGGGCTGCAGCAGAGAGAAAATGTCATCCCCACTCGACCCAGTGCATTCATCCAAGTGGAGACATCAAATAATATTGGATAATACCTTTTAGTTATGCATATTATTGTGCCTTCAGGGCTGAATGAGGTCTCAGATCATTTGCTACGCTTCTCACGTTATTAGGCTGAGGCATCCCAGAGACATTAAACTAGGAGTGTAATTACGGCGACACAGTACACTAATGGGAGAGCTGGGCTTCAAATCCCCACCTACATCCTCTTGACATCTCTGCCATGACTTCCTGGGCATCAGTAAGCTGAAAGGTGTCTCCCTGCCTCAATGGTCCTGGGAATCTTTTGTCCCTGCAGAGCAATCTCTGGTCCCTAAAGTAGCAAAGAAGACATAGGCTCTTGAAATTGTAACTACATGTTTTACTCTTTCTTCTGATTGACTCCTCTTTCCTCCCCTCCACCCCTATACACCTCATTTCAGCCTGTTTCCTCCATTTCAACTCTCTCCACTCTATGATTCCACCCTGGGTTCTTCTCTCTCAAGCTTGATTATCTTGGGGTCACCTGCACTCCAGTTCTCCTGACCTAGGGTTCTCCTTGTAGGAAACTCTGTGTGTCCCCTGTTCTTATAAGTTACAACCTTAGGCAGAGCGTTCTTGAATCATTTCTGACATGAATATTTTTATTTTTTTAATTTTAAAATTCTTATTCCTAGTATTTTTTGGAGTCAGGGTCTCGCTCTGTTGCCCAGGCTGTAGTGTAGTGATGCGATCATAGCTCACCACAGCCTCAGCTTCCTGAGCTCAAGTGGTCCTCCCATCTCTGCCTCCTAAGTAGCTGGGATTACAGGTGCATATCACCATATCCACCCTAAAATGTGTATTTTATTTTTAAAGGAGAGCTGTTGCTGCTGTGGCTTCACATTTTTAATTCTAAATGTCTTCATGAGACCTATGTTACTGCGGACTCAAATGTGAGGAATTAACACGTGAAGCAGAAACATATTATTAGTTAGGGTTTTGTTTACAAGCAACAGAAACTGGATGTGGTTAATTAAAGCAGAAAAGGAATTTGTTAAGAGGATTTTAGGGACCTCATGGAGTCCCCATGAGGTCTAAGAAGCAGGCTTGGAGGCAGCCTTTGCCATTAATGATGTCCCCAAGTCACACTGGCGAAGATGATGCAGCCGCCACCCTGGTTCTCTGAGAGAACTGCTTGCCGGTCCCCTCTATCCCAAACACAGCAGCTGTGTCTACTGCTAGCTTTGGACACTGGACACAGCTGCTCTGCTGTGGCCACTCTCGGCTGGAAGAGACGCAGGAGTTCCTTTTCCCTTGCCTCACTGTCTGCGATTTTAAAACTAGTCTGTAGGAATGAACAGTCAGACTGAAGCCCCGGCCATGAGCATGTGCCCAGCTCCCTGGGAGTCTGGAAAGTGAGGAGCTGGCATTTTCCAGCCTGTCTTAGATGACACAGAGTCAGCCCTGTCTGAAAAAGGGCAGAGACCCCAAACACAGAAAGGAAGGAGGCACAGGTGCACACTGTCCAGAATTAACCACATTCACAGCAAGAATCTGTGATGTGCCCACTTGAAGTTACAACAAAATAACTATCTTATCTCCTAAAATATAATTTTGGTGATGCCATGTTCATGCACTGAGGCTTTCAGTGCATCCTATTTAGTGGCGAAACAAAGTTTGGTCATCATCTCCTCAGCACCAGCCCATCTTCTCTGGTTCAGACAAAATATTTCCTCCATGATGAAACTGCCTCTGATCTCTTGAGTTGAAATCAGGCACTCCTGCCCCTGCATTCCTGCTTAAGATTCAGCTAAGCATTCAGTCATTCATTCACTGAAGGAATTTTTATCGAGCACCTGCTATGGACACTCTATCAGTGAGGAATAAGTCCCCGTCCTTGTGGAACATACATTATAGAAAAAAGAGATAATGGCAAATAAGTCAACAAACATATGTACAAAATGTAGTATCAGATTCCACCTCACACTCAACAAGATGGCTGTAATTTAAAACATGGAAAATCACCAATGTTGGCAAGGTTGTGAAGACACTGGAACCCTCATCCTTTGCTGATTGGAATGGGAAATTGTGTTCCAGTCTCTGTGGGAAACTATTTGCAGCTCCTTAACAAGTTGAACACAGACATCTCATGTGACCCAGTGATTCCACGACTAGGTCTGTACCCAAAAGAAGTGGAAACAAATACTCAAACAGGCACACACATGCGTATGTGTTGGAAACAGATGCTTGGTGTCGCAAAGAAAAATTAGCACTGAGACAAAGGATTTCTCAGCAAGCAATTTTCACTTCCTAGACTGCAGTAAGGGTACCCTTGCTAGCCATTTTGCCACGAGAGTACAACAAACAAAGGAAAAGCAGACATATTTATCCCTTACGCATTTGGGGTCGTCCTTATTGCTGTGTTTGATCTTCGTTGGCTGGAGCCAGACCTTACAATTTAAACTAAAACCTGATTGGCTAACAAAACTTTTCTAAACAGGTAAAAGCAATGGTGAGCTGGGACATGCCGGTGAGCACGTCTAGCACAGATATCTTGGTTAAAGTACAAGAACACAGAATGTACTATGTGCCTGTAAGCACGGCATGTCTAACAGCTACATAGGATAGGGCTTAACGAAGACTTATTAGCATACTTATGATTTATTCTTTAACAAGAAAGGAAACTTTGCAGAGGAACTTTTACTTCCCACAATATGTTCACAGCAACATTATTCACAACAATCAGCAGGTAGAAAACACCCAAATGTCCATCAGTGGATGAATGGGTAAACAATATGGTGCATGCGTAAATGAAACATACAATGGAATATTACTCAGCTGTAAAAAGGAATGAAGTGCTGTGTTAGTTTTCTACAGCTGCCATAGTGAGGTACTATAGATTAGGTGGCTTACACTACAGAATTTTATTTTCTCACAGTCTGGAGGCTGGAAGTCTGGCATCAGGTGTCAGCAAGGTTCTTTTCTCCTGACGCCTCTGTCCTTGGCTTGCAGACACCATCACCGTCACCTCCGCATGTCTTCATATGGTCATCCCTCTGTATGCGTCTGTGTCCTAATCTTCTCTACTTATAAGGACACCAGTCAGATTGGATTAGGGCCCACATCAATTTCCTCATTTAACCTTAATTATCTCTTTAAAGACCCTATATTAAAATGCAGTCATCTTCTGAGGTACGGGGGGTTAGGGCTTCAATATATGTATTTTAGGGGAACATAATTCAGCCATAGCCGGTACTGATATATGCTACAATGTGAATGAAACTCAAAAGCATGACGCTAAGTGAGAGAAGTCAGACACCAAGGATCATATGTTGCATGATTCCTTTAATGCAAACTATTCAGCACTGGTAGAGCCTTAGAGGCAGAGCATTGATTGGTGCTTACCTGGGGCAGAGAGTTAAGAGAGAATAGGGAGTGACTGTTTACCAGGCACATGGCTTCCTTTTGGGGTCATGAAAATGTTTTGGAATTTCATTTCTTTTTATGGCTGAATTATATTCCATTGTATATGGGAGTTTCACAACATTGTGGATATTCTAAATGCCATTGAATTGTTCATTTTAAAATGGATATATTGTGTGACATGGATTTCACATTGATAAAAAATATATGTATGTATAATATCGAATATTTTTAAATGCTGGGGAGAAAAATTAAGCATGGCAGGTATATTTGGCCATTCTTGCATAGCTATAAAGAAATACTTGAGACCAGGTAATTTATAAAGAAAAGAGGTTGGACAGGTATGGTAGCTCATGTCTGTAATCCCAGAACTTTGGGAGGCCGAGGTGGGTGGATCACGAGGTCAAGAGATCAAGACCATCCTGGCTAACATGGTGAAACACTATCTCTACTGAAAATACAAAAATTAGCTGGGCGTGGTGGCATGTGCCTGTAATCCTACTACTCGGGAGGCTGAAGCAGGAGAATCGCTTGAATCCGGGCGGCAGAGGTTGCAGTGCACCGAGATCACACCACTGCACTCCAGCTTGGGCAACAGAGCAAGATTCCGTCTCAGGAAAAAAAAAAAAGATAGAATCAAGTCACAGGTAATTCCACGGTTCTTGAAAAATGACAAAATATGATGTTACTGACAATCAATATGATAATTTAGGAATAAGAGTCCTTCTAGAAACAGCCATTTTTAAGCCACTTATAAAAAGCACATTTCCTTATTCATAGCACTATATTCTAAAACTTAGTTTCCTTCTTTCCTTGCTGCAATTCCACTTTATTTTTATAAAATAAAGCCCACCTGGTATGCTGGAAACAGCTCAGCCTTTGAAACCAGACAGTGCTGGCTTATCTCTACTTAGCAAAGTTTTTTTGGGAAAATTACTTACTTTGCCCAAGCCCTGAGGATAATGCTTTTAAGCTTTCAGATGCTTTTGATGATTCAATGAGATACGTAAAATGTTGCACATATAATAAGTGCTTCATAATGTTGACTTTCTTCCTCTAAGTATACTGTATATTTTTTAAACATGGTGTAACTGAAAGAGAGAAATCCATCTGTGGGTGCTCTAGTGATATCAAGTTTTTTTTTTTTTTTTTTTTTAACTGAGATTTGTAGTTGTTGGTTTTTTATTTAAAAAAAATTTACCAAGATTTTCTCTGAAAATAGCACTCTCTTGAAAATCAGAAAGACGTGGACCTGCTTTATAGTTCTGTGAAGTGCTTCACCATCACTGTTTTAATTTTGTCACTGCATTCTTAAATCTTTACGAAGAACTCTTCAGTTCTTCACGCTGACTCGACTTCATTATAATTATTATTATTAATTATTTTAGACTGTGTCTCGCTCTGTCACCCAGGCTGGAGTGCAGTGGTGCAATCTCAGCTCCCTGCAACCTCAATCTCCTGGGTTCAAATGATTCTCCTGCCTCAGCCTCCCGAGTAGCTACAGGTGCCCACCACTATACCCAGCGAATTTTCATATTTTTAGTAGAGTCTGGGTTTCACCATGTTGGCCAGGCTGGTCTTGAACTCCTGACCTCAAGTGATCCGCCCACCACCAGATTCCAAAGTGCTGGTATTACAGGCATGAGCCATTGTGCCTGGCCTGACTTCATTATTTTTTAAAAATTATATTAAGTTATAATTCTTAAATAGGTCATGTAAGTATTTGGTGAAAGAGATGTATAGTAAAAACTGAGTCTGGCCGGGTGCGGTGGTCACGCCTGTAATCCCAGCACTTTGGGAGGCCAAGGTGGGTGGATCATTTGAGGTCAGGAGTTTGCGACCAGCCTGGCTAACATGGTGGATGTCTTTACTAAAAACACACAAAATTAGCCAGGCGTGGTGGCAGGTGCCTGTAATCCCAGCTAGTTGGGAGGATGAGGCAAGAGAATCGCTTGAAATTGGGAGGTGGAGGTTGCAGTGAACCAAGTTTGCACCATTGCACTCCAGCCTAGGCAACAAGAGTGAAAATCCATCTCAAACAAAGAAAAAAGAGGACATTCTGATGTATGCTATAGCATGGGTCAACCTTGAAGACATTAGGCTCAGCGAAATAAGGCAAACACTGTGTGATTTCACTTACAAGAGACACTTAGCATAGTCAAAATTAGAGAGACACAAGGTGGCCTGGTGATTGCTAGAGGCTGTGGGAAGAGCAGAATGGGCCGTTATTGGTTAATAGGCACGGAGTTTCAGTTTTACAAGATGAAAGCAATCCTGAAGGTGGATGGGGGTGCTGGTTACGCAGCATTGTGAATATGTCTAGTACCATTGAACAGTACACTTACAAAAGGTTAAGATGGTAAATTTTATGTTTTGTGTTAATTTTACCACAATAAAACAATTGGAAAAAAGGAATGAATGATAGATACAGGCAGTAGCATGAGTAGATTTCAAATGCACTGTGGAGAGCGGAAAATTTCCCGTTCAAAAGGCTCCATACTGAATCCTGGCAACTGAGGAGGCTGACGCTGGAGAATGATTTGAGGCCAGGAGTACAAGACCAGTCTGGGCAGCATAGTGAGACCCCATCTCTACAAAAAAAAATTAGGCTGGTGTGGTGGTGCGCACCTCTGGTCTCAGATACTCAGGAGGCTGAGGCAGAAGGATCACTCGAGCCCAGGAACTGGAGGTTACAGTGAGCTATGATTATGCCACTGCACTCCAGCCTGGGTGACAGAGCAAGAATGTATCTCTTAAAAAAAAAAAAAAAAAAAACCAAAAGCTTGTGTAACAGAAGTGTCACCATGGAGATTTCTCATTTCTGCCACAGCCTTAAGGACACAGCATCTAACCAACAAGCAAAGGCATTCCAGAATTCTAAGTAAACGAAAGACCATCAGGGGTGAGGCCAATTACTGGAAGTCCCAAGAACCAAATCCCTCAGGCCTTCACAGGTACCTAGTTGGTGTCGTTCACATGTAATTTTCCTAAGCTTGGAGACTTTGTTTCCCAGCAGACAGTAAATGCAAAGAGTGAGAGTTTCTTTCCCAAACGAAAAAAAAAAAAAAAAGAAGAAAAAAAGAAAGGGGGGTGTTGGAGGGGGGGGGGCTGGGGGAGGGATAGCGAGGGGGGAGGTTGGGGAGGGATAACATTGGGAGAAATGCCTGATGTAGGTCACTGGGGGATGGAGGCAGCAAACCACCATGGCATGTGTGTACCTATGCAACAATCCTGCAAGATCTGCATGTGTACCCCAGAACTTAAACTATAATAACAATAACAAAAAAAAGTGAGGCTGAGCATGGTATGATTCCTCTGTAGCCACAGTGACTTGGGAGGCTAATGAGGGTGATCTCTGGAGCCTAGAATTCAAGTCTGCAGTGAGCTACGGCCACGCCACTGCACTCCAGCCTGGGTGACAGAGTGGGACCCTGTCTCTAAAAAAACAAAACAAAACAAAAAACAAAAAACAAAAAAAAAAAAGAAAAAGAAAAAGCAAGAGAGGGGATAGGAAAAATACAAGCAGGCTGGGTGCAGTGGCTCATGCCTGTAATCCTAGCACTTTGGGAGGCTGAGGCCGGTGATTCACCTGAGGTCAGGAGTTCGAGACCAGCCTGGTCCAACATGATGAAACCCCATCTCTACTAACACTACAAAAATACACGGCGTAGTGGTGGGCATCTATGACCCCAGGTACTCAGGAGGCTGAGGCAAGAGAATTGCTTGAACCTGGGATGCGCAGGTTGCAGTGAGTCAAGATGGCGCCACTGCACTCCAGCCTGGGCGACAGAGCACGACTCCATCTTGAAAAAATACAAGCAAAACAAAAGGCTACATCCTATATGATTCCATTTATATGACATTCTTGAAAAGGCAAAATCACAGGGCCCGACAGTACATCAGCGTTTTCTGGGAGCTTAGGGGCGGGGGAAGGACTGGCTCCGGGGGCACACAAGGGAATTATTTGAAGTGATGGGTGATGGTAGCTGTGGTCACACAACTACAGGCATTTGTCAAAGTCACGGAACTGTGCACTGAAAGGTAAAATTTATCATATGCATGTTATACCTCCCCAAAACAACCTTTTAAAAAGTGAAAGAGAATGGAAGAAGACATTCTGAAGGACTGGTCAGAAAAGAAAGCCTTGGAAAACATTTAGAAGAGAATATTTAGAAATCTGAAATAAAAGTTATTCCGCAGGCCAGGCACGGTGGCTCACGTCTGTAATCTCAGCACTCTGGGGGGCCAAGGCAGGTGGATCATAAGGTCAGGAGATTGAGACCATCCTGGCTAACATGGTGAAACCCCGTCTCTACTAAAAATACAGAAAATTAGCCGGGTGTGGTGGTACGTGCCTGTAGTCCCAGGTACTCAGGAGGCTGAGGCAGGAGAATCGCTTGAACCTGGGAGGTGGAGGTTGCAGTGAGCCAAGATCTTGCCACTGCACTCCAGCCTGGGTGACAGAGAGGGACTCCGTCTCAAAAAAAAAAAAAAATTATTCTGCAACAGGAAACGAGGTTGGCTGTTTCTTCTCTGCCTTCAATACTATGGAATTCTTATAAATATTTCCTCCCTCACTTTTAATGATGGATGTCTTCAAACACAGTTTAATGAATTGTACAGTCAACAGCTATATAGCATCCCCTAGATTTCACGATGAACATTTGGCTGTATTTGTTCCATAGTGTTTATCTCTCCATCCATCCATCAATCTTTCTGATTTTCGATGCATTTCAAAGGAAGTGGCAACATCAGTGCATTTCACCCCTGAGCACTTCAGCATGCATCTCATGAGCTAGAGCTCATGTTTGTTTATGATTATTTGTAGGTGAAATTTACATATAACGAAATGCACATCTCACGTGGGAGTTCATGTGTTGACAAGAGTAAACACCTATCACCTGAGATCATTCTCTCCTGTCCCTTCCTAATAAACCCCTGCCCTGCCCTCCTGCCCCCCCACCCCCCAGAAGCAATCACGAATCTGCTGTCGCTATAGGTGTATTTTGTCTGTTCTGGAATTTTATATCAATGGAATAAAAGAGCACGTTTTGCTGTACTTTTCTGCATCTGGCTTCTTTCACTCAGCAAAGCGCATGTGAGGTTCATCCTTGCTGGTACATGCATTGGTCGTGAGTCTGTGATTTCTATTTAATGCCACAGGATAAAGTGAGGCACACGGAGGATCACAAAAAGGCTGTGAAATTCATCACTTTCGTTTGAACAAATGGAAAGTTCGTTCTGATCACTGAGAGTGACTGAGAAAGAGGGAATGGGGTTGAGAGGAGCCCAGAAGACGGATCCATTGAACCCTCCAAAACTACCACGATCAGACTCTCTTTGTCTCTTTTTATATATGGGTGCTTTGGATACGATTTTGTTTGAGGACCAAAGAAAAAAGAAAAGTTTCTTTTACTAAATAACATTTAAAGAACGGTGGAATGGGAATGGGTCAGGTGCATGCATGAGTGGTTGTTTTCTGAATAGAGCCCATACTCCATCTAGAAGCTGTCTCATAGTCAAGAGTTTTGAGTTTTTTAGAAAGTCAACAAACAAACATTTTGCTGCCCAGTGTGGGCCAAGAAGTGTGTTAAAATCTGCAAGCTTCTGCAGACCTCAAGACAAGACACTACCTGCGGTGATTCATGGTCTAATTGGCAAGATGGGTTGAAGACACTCGTCAAGAGCCCTTGCCATTCATTCCAGGTACTTTTGATGCAGTCCTTCTGGAGAGCCTGTGTCTCACAGAATGCCCAGAAAGCCTGACAAGCTCTCCCTGAGCTCTGTGAAATAGGAAAGGGAAAAGGATTAGAGCTGGAAAACGTGTGCAATATGTTTACTGCGGCATTGCAGAGGAAATATTATTGGGTTTCTGCACAGTTGGGGTTTTCTGAACCAATTTTACTCAAGTTTCAGGTCCCAGACTAAGAACAAGCTTTGCAAGTTAATTGGCAACTGCATAGACAGTGAGAGAAGTTGAGAGAGATTTACTTAACTCTCTGCAGAGAGGAGGATGTAATCAGGATCTTGAAGACACGTGGTTTCTCTGGCCCCTGGAGAGGCTGATTTGCTTAGCAAAGAGGTGACATAAGGACTCAGACTCACTCCTTTTCCAAGGAGCCCTTCAAGGGCAACTAAACTAATGACAGTTTCAGGTTTTTGTTATGTTCACACTTCCAGATGCAAATCTATGTTAAGAGTTTAAAATATAGGGCATACGTTAAAGCCATAGAAAATAGCAGTTTATGTAAGAGAGAAACTTGTTTCCCTCACAGAGCAGCTCCCAACAATCCTGGGATTCTTAGTCCAGGCAGTTGGAAACACTCCACACTCCATGAAGTCACTCTGTGATCCAGGTTCTTTCCACATTGTTGCTCCTTCATCACCTACATTCCTGTCCAAATCCAGCATGCTGGGAGCTGCATGCTGACTGCATCTGCTTTCCAGATGAATGAAGACAAAAGGGCAGAATCCAAAACACATGGTTTTCTTTCAATCAGAAACTTTCGGCTTACCCTCTGCTTACATCCCATTGGCCCCAGTTGGCCCCATGACCCCATCTGGCTGAAAGAGAGGCTGGGAGATGTAGTTTCCAGGTGGTTGGCCAAGCACCCAGTTAAAACTCCATAAACATGAAAAAAATGAAAAAAAGAATTTGGGAAGACATCCAGCAACAATCTTGTGAATGAGCCTCTCATGGGAATCTTTTGAGAAACAGTGGAAGGAAGTGCATTGGAGCTGTCTTCACAACCACAGGTATTTTTCTTCTCTCCCGTCACAGAGTTAGGCAACTACTGGTACATGTGGCTTCCCCTCTACAGCTCTCTGCATCTCTGAACTAAACCAGGTCCACAAGAGCTTCTCTCATGCCTCTCTCCCCAGTTTCCATGCTAGCTGGTGTCGTAGGCAGCAGGTACAGCTGCTGAGCTTCAAGGTGAACCCCTCACTTTTGGGAGGTGCCTTGAGGTGGTGTGCTCCTCAGCTGCAGCTGGGGTCCCCCCACTTTTTCGCTTCCTCTCCCCCTTTGCAGTTCTGCTCCAACCCAGCTGTTTTCTAAGTCTGGACACGAATTTTGAAGTCTGTGGACTCTATCTGCGCCTTTTCTGGCTTCCTTGAAAATGGAGTTGATGCGGTTTTTAAATTCTTCTTGCTCCTTATGTATGATTTCCAGGAGGAGATGTAGAAAAATGTTCTTATGCAGCCATGCTCATTCCAAAGCCAATGGAATAGTTTAACGAGTCACTTTATTCTGGTTAGAAGGAGCCAAGGACTTGGCCTCTTGGGACGAGGTGGTAAAAGGAATTTCTCTGTAGGGCAAAGAGACTGCGGCAAGTACCAATTTAGGCCGTGACAGAAAATCAGCTTGATTAACGACAACAAGGTTAGGCGAGGAGGAGGGAATGCATTTGGTTTAAGGATGAAAGCGATGTCTTATTGTCTGCCATCCCAGGACAGCCCTGGTGACACTGCCCTGGGCAAAACGTAAGCCAGTTTTCTATGACTGAAATTGGCTGAGACATACCTTGGAGGCAGGTAATGATCCTACAAAAAAAAAAGTAGAGCCTCCAAGAAATGAATGTGCAAGAGCCACGAAGTAAATGCAAAGAGGGCATTCCCCAGCGCACCTGCGTTTCCTACCAGGCATAGCAACCATGGGTCGTAAATGAAGCCAGAGCCGAGGCCTGACGGTGCTTCAAGGGCCATAGCTCTGACTCCAGCTGCTGTTTCCAGCCCGAAAAAAGACAGAGAAACTGCAGCTCACATGTGAGCTGATTATGACTTGCAGCACACACATTTTTTTCTAGAACATCCACTTTGGTGTTTTTGTTTTTTTCCTTCTGAAAGTGTATTGCTGGACTCTGAGCCAGAGATGTGATTATTTCTGTATTCTCATGATGTAACCCACCACCAGACTCAGGATAGGCATTTTGCAATGTATTTAGATAGGGGAAGAGGCCCAGCTTTCTGCTGGGAATTCCTTTTTTTCAGCACATGCTTTGTGAGCCAGACACACTGGTAGGTGAGGATGCAGTGTTGTTCCATTATATTGATAATATAACTAAGGCGGCCGGGTGAGGTGGCTCACACCTGTAATCCCAGCAGATCATCTGAGGTCGGGTGTTCGAGACCAGCCTGGCCAACATGGCAAAACCCAGTCTCTACTGAAAATACAAAAAATTAGCCTGGCGTGGTGGCACATGCCTGCAATCTCAGCTACTCAGGAAGCTGAGGCAGGAGAATCGCTTGAACCTGGGAGGCAGACATTGCGGTGAGCTGAGATAGCGCCATTGCATCCAGCCTGGGCAACAAGAACGAAACTCCATCTCAAAAAAATTATATACATACATATATAAATATATATATAAAACGGAGCCACACAGGACTCTAGTGAAGAGCTCAAAGTCACTAAGACATTCTGCTAGTTGAGTGGCTGGGTGGCTATTGTTGCTAACTGGGTCGCTAAAACTCATCACCTCCCTCTTCCTTGTGAAGAGCTGCAATGTGCTCAGCCCCAAGTGATGTCTGACGATTGTCTAAGACAATCATGACAAAGATATTTCTCTATTCCCCAGACTCTGTGGCAGCTAGGGGAAGTCATGTGGTCTAGTCCTGACCCGTGAGGACTAAGGAAAGGACTGCTACAGGGAG
>NW_022437050.1:4736110-4813610 GCF_009761245.1 Sapajus apella | reverse complement strand
GATGCGTGTTAATTGGAGAAACTCTAAAAAGCAGAAATCATGCCATGCCATATGCAATCTTAGCAGGGATATCACCATTTTCACATTTTGGCATGTTTCTTTTCAATTATTTTTTCTACAAAAATAATCTCAGATCATGATAGATCTAAGCAAGAAACAAAAAAACAGAATAAGGAATAGGACAGGTCTGGAGTTACAGGGGCGCTGCTTAGGATGAAATGGTTGCGGACACCTCTCAGTGGGGTGGGGCAGGGAGGTGATGTTTTTACCGAAACTGAAATGACAAAAATACTTAGGAAGAACAGAGTGCAGATGAATAGGAGAGCTGGAACAATGCCAGGAGGTAGGACCAGGTGTGATACGACTGGACCCGAAATTCTGGAATTTATTGAATTTCAGGAAGAGGCAAAAACAATAAAAAGAGGGCAGGAGGAGATGTCAGCAAAGACCCATGGTAGGGAGGTGAATTTTATCCTAAGACTGATGGTGAGTTTTAAGCAGCGGGGAGAAGACAGCAGGTTTAAAAGCGATCTCTCTGGGTGAAATTCAAGATGAGATTTGCGTGGGGACACAGCCAAACCACATCACAAGGTGTCTGCAGGCCTGGCTCCTTCTGTTCCAGGCCTCTGGAGGGACCTGGTGGGAGGTGATTGGATCATGGGGGTGAACTTCTCCTTTGCTGTTGTATTAGTTTGCTAAGTCTGCCGTAATGAAGTATCACACATCTAGTGGCTTGTACAACAGGAATGTGTTGCCTCCAAGTTCTAGAGGCCAGAAATCCAAGATCAAGGTGTATTAGTCTGTTTTCATGCTGCTGATAAAGACATACCAGGGACTGGGCAATTTACAAAAGAAAGAGGTTTAGTGTACCTACTGTTCCATGTGGCTGGGGAGGCCTCACAATCATGGTGGGAGGTGAAAGGCACGTCTCACATGGTGGCAGACAAGAGAAGAGAGCTTGTGCAGGGAAATTCTCCTTTTTAAAACCAGCAGATCTCGTGAGACTTATTCACCTTCACAAGAACAGCATGGGAGAGACCCGCCCCATTATTCAGTCACTTCCCACCTGGTCCCTCCCAAAACACATGGAAATTCAAGATGAGATCTGGCATGGGACGCAGCCAATCCATATCACAAGATGTCTGTAGGGCTGGTTCCTTCTGTTCCAGGCCTCTGGAGGGACCTGGTGGGAGACGATTGGATCCTGGGGGACAGACTTCTCCTTTGCTGTTCTTGTGATAATGAGTGAGCTCTCAGGATATCTGGTTGTTTAAAAGCGTGCAATACTTCCCCCTTCACTCTCTCTCTCCTGCCACCTTGTGAAGAGTGCCTGCTTCCCCTTTACCTTCCACCATGATTGACAGTTTCCTGAGGCCCAGCCATGCTCCCTGTACAGCCTAAAAAATTGTGAGTCAATTAAACTTCTCTTCTTCATAAATTACCCAACCTCATGTAGTTACAGCAGTGCAAGAATGGACTAATACAGCTGTCTTGTGTGAGTACGTCACTAATGTACCTGTCTTGTACATCACTCTGATCTCTGCCTTTATCTTCTCATGGTGTTCTCCTTGTGTGCATGTCTATCTTCAAATTTCTCCTTTTCACAAGGATACCAGTTCTATTGGATTGGGGTCCACCCTAATGACTTCATGTCAACTCGTTCATCTGCAAATACACTATTTTCAAATAAGCTCACATTCACAGGTATGATGGTTAGGACCTCAGTATCTTTGGGGGGCTACAGTTCAACCTATAACCCTGGTGTTGCATGCATAAGTGTAATTTTGGAGCAAGTGTGGAAGGCAGAAGCTTGCTATAGTTCAATTGTTTTCCTTGAATCCATCATGGTCCAGTGCAGGTCCAGCAGCATTCAGAGTCTCTTCCCTGGGCTGACAGCACCTGGAAAGGTGCCCTTCACCCCCAGCCTGAGGTCATGGGACTCATGCAAGGCTATTGGGAACGTGGGGTCTTCCCAGGGATACCCAAGGGCTCAGGGCCCAGGCAGTCCTCATGGACCTTTGTCTTGGTCCAGCCTTGGAGGAGGCTGCTTTCTCTCTGTTCTCCTAGAAACTGACCTTCATTTGAGAGGATGACCTATGCCTCCCCGGGCGGTGCCTTTTTTCTGCTTTGCTCTCAATCTTAATCTTTGTATTATGGGCCGAAAGGTAGGAGCCCGATCCCACTTTGGTCAGGAGAAAACCCCTTTCTGCTCACAGTTAAAGTTTAGTGTGGCAGCTCCAAGAAGGGAAATATTTAAGAACCTGACATCTTAAATTGAGAGAGTAAGTTCACGTGGCTTAGCGAAGATTTGGGACTATTATGGGCTAAATTGTGTTCCCCCAAAATTCATATGTTGGAGTCCTGACCTCCAGCATCTCAGAATGTGATTGTGTTTGGAGATAAGACTTTTGAAGAGGTGATTAAGGTAAAGTGAAGTCAGATCGGTGGGCCCTCATTCGGTAGGACTGGGGTCCTGAGAAGAGATCAACACACACCGAGAAACGGCCAGGTGAGGATGCAGGGAGAAGACGCCACCTGCCGTCCGAGAGAGACCTCAGGAGGCACCAGCCCTGCCCGTGCCTTGATCGCGGATTTTGAGCCCCCAGAACTGCGAGAAAAGAAATTTCTGTTGGTTAAACAGCGCAGCCTGTGGTCCTTTGCTGCGGCAGCTGAGCAAACGAACACAGGGACGCAGGAAGGGGAGGTTTTGCGAGTCAGGGACGAAGCAATTTAGAATGTGGAGTCTGTCCTCATCCTTGGTGGATTCTACATTTGTGAACTTGCTTCTTGCTATTTCCGTGCCGTTTGACTCTGAAGTCCTTGAAGTATCTACTCTACTATCATGACAGCTCCTTGGCAAAAGATTCTCAGGCAAGTTCCCCAAATCCAAGGGAACACAGCAAAAATGCCATGAAACAAGGTCAGGCTTAAGGGGCAAAAAGTGTGACCCTGAGTCTCGAGTTGCTGGGCTGGTGTCACCTGTGGGAAGTAAAAAACCTTCCTCTTCAACGTTTCCTTTCTTGTTTAAGAAAATTTATAATAGTTTGTTTTAAACACTTTATTCAAAAGCCTTCTTGCCTTTTTGCTAGAAGCCCTATCCTATGTAGCTGTTAGCCATGCTCACAGGCATGTAGTACATTCTATGTCCTCGTAATTTAACCAAGATATCTGTGCTGGATGTGCTCACAGTCATGTCCCAGCTCGCACCTATGCCCCTTCCTTATTTGGACTTCCTTTTTTTTTTTTTTTTTTGCTCTCCATTGCTTTTACCTGTTTAGGAAAGTTTCAAGTTATTAGCCAATTGGGTTTTTGTTTAGATTGTGAGGTCTGGCTCCAGCCAACAGACATCAGACACAGCAGTAAGGACAACCCCGGAATGCATAAGAAGTAAATATGTCTGTTTTCCTTTGCTCGTTGTATTATCATGGCAAGATTGCTAGTGGGACTGCCCTTTCTGCAGGAAGTAAAAAGGATTGCTTTGCTGAGAGATCCTTTGTCCTAGCGCTATTTTTTCTTTGCGAAACCAAAAATAAAAATTTTGTACATAACACGTCCAAGTCATTTCTGCCCAAGCTTGCTTTCGGTCCTAAAGACTGGACTGAGTACTAATTTGGGGCTTTTACAGTCATTCACAGACATACACAAAGTAGTGAAAGAGTCAAATCATCTGATGTACACATTCCCAGTGTAAACCAAAAATAACATTCTAAAGCCCCCACTCCCACTGCCCCCAGCTATCTGAATGAACCTCTCCTCTCTGCCAAGGGCATTCGGAAGTCAGCCTGAAAAACTGCTTCAGGAGTCATACAGGCCTCCTACGACCTCCTCCATTGTGGAATTCAGGAAAAGCCAACCAGCATTAACATCAACACAGACCTTGACTCTGATAAGATACGTTGCTTCATCTGCATGATAAAACCTTGGTCCCCACAACCCCTTATCATAACCCAGACATTCCTTTCTATGGATTTCAGGTCTTTAGACAACAACTTAACTCTTTCAATGGATGGCCAATCCAAAAATGTTTAAATCTACTTGCAGCCTGGAAGCCTCCGCTGCAAGTTATCCCTCCTTTCCAGATGGAAACATCGTCCATCTTACAGGTAATAATTGATGTCTCATGTCTCCCTAAGATGTATAAAAGCAAGCTGTGCCCCAACCACCTGGGCAAATATCGTCCAGACCTCCCGAGGCTGTGTCACAGGTCTGTCCTTAGCCTTGGCAAAATAAACTGTCTTTTCTTTTTTCTTTTTTGAGACAGACTTTTGCTCTTGTTGCCTAGGCTGGAGTGTAAGCAATGGTACGATCTCAGCTGACCGCAAACTCCACCTCCTGGGTTCCAGTGATTCTCCTGCCTCAGCCTCCCGAGTAGCCAGGATTACAGGCGTGCAACACCATGCCTGGCTAATTTCATATTTTAAGTAGAGACGGGATTTCTCCATGTTGGTCAGGCTGGTTTTGAACTCCTGATCTCAAGTGATCCACCCGTCTCAGCCTCCCAAAGTGCTTGGATTACAGGCGTGCGCCACTGCGCCCAGCTAAACTTTCTAAATTGATTGAGACCTGTCTCAGATAGTTTTGGGTTCACACCAGCTAAGGTTCTTCAGCTTTCCTACAGCAACAAGTGGCCTTTTCAGTGTCTATCTAGTGCCGTGTTTATCACATTTTTGTGCTTTTTTTTTTGCGGGTGATTTTGCTGTTTCCAATGCCTGCCACCCCATGTGAGGTGCTGAGTGCTGTCTGATGTCCAAAGAACAACAAGACAGTGATTTGCCCCATGGTGAAGAAATGTCTGTTAGATGTGCTTCATGTAGGTGTGAATTACAGTGCTGTTGGCTGGGAGGCCAGTGTTAATGAGTCAATCATGTATATCAGATAAAATGTATTTAAATAGAAACACACACGAAACAAGGCTATGTGTTGATGAGTTGATGAAAATATTGCAACCAGAGGCCACAAGAACCTAATTCTGTGTTTTCCTAGGAGCAGTGGCTCAGAATTCAATAATTCAGTTTTTCAGTGTTAGATATAGTTGGATTCCTCTCCAAACAGCGTACTCAGTTCCGCTGTTCTTTATTCTTCAATTCCAAGTACCCCTCCCCAACCTTTGCTGCACCTTAACTTGTCTAAGTATGCATAGGCATGCCCCAGCCCCAGCCCATATTCCTTTCATTATGTGAGAATAGGTTAGCTTTCTAGTCCCCCATAGGCGACCACTTCATCCTCTCCCTTTCTCCTCCATCACACACCTACCTTATCTAAGAAAGTTTTAATGTTTAACCAGTCGGGACTAGTTGAGATTGTGTGGTCTAACCCCAGCCAATGGGGGAAAGACACAGAGGCAGAAGCTGCATTAGGGATAAAAACCCCTACTCTCCTTTGTCCTGTGTGCTCTCATGGTGGCCAGACCTGTGAGCAGCACCCTTCTGCAGAAGTAAATTTGCCTTGCTGAGAAATCCTTCATTTGAGTGTTTATTCTCTTTGTGACTCAGAGTTTTTAATTCCAACAGCAGTGACTTTATAGAATGTAATGACTGGAAATAATGAGAAATGACGATAGATGCTTTTAGGGAGTAAGACACTACAATGGCACGTTTCATGATACATAAGGGGTGCTCCTACTTAACAGTTTATCTAATGTGGGCCCCCCAAAATGGAAATATGGCTGGACATGGTGGCTCATGCCTGTAATCCTAGCACTTTGGGAGGCTGAGGCAGGCAGATTGCTTGAGCTCAAGAGTTTGAATCCAGCCTGGGCAGCATGGCCAAGCCCTGTCTCCCTAAAAATATAAAAATTACCTGAACATGGTGGTGCACACCTGTATCCCAGTCCAAGCTACTTGGAGGGCTGAGGCAGAAGGATCGCTTGAGCCCAGTAAGTTCAGGCTGCAGTGAGCCAAGACTGCACCACTGCACTCCAGCCTGGGTGACAAAGGGAGACCCTGTCTCAAAAAAAAAAAGATGCAAATGTGACTCTAGAAGGGATACAGAAATATGTCTTGAACACTCATGCTGTGAAGACAGTAGTTTGTGTACATGCAGATTTTATCAATTTGTCTTTTCTGCATTGTCCTGACAATAGAGATTTTTAAAGGAAAGGGCTCCAATCCAGACCCCATGAGAAGGTTTTTGGATTTCATCCAAGAAAGTATTCAGGGCAAGTTTGAAGAGTGAAATGAAAGCAATTTTATTAAGAAAGTAAAGGAATAAAAGAGCCAGGTGTGGTGGCTCACACCTGTAATCCCAGCACTTTGGGAGGCTGAGGTGGGTGGATCACGAGGTCAGGAGTTCGAGACCAGCCTGGCCAGCATGGTGAAACCCCATCTCGACTAAAAATACAAAAAATTAGCAGGGCACGGTGGTGCATGCCTATAGTCCCAGCTACTTGGGGGGCTGAGACAGGAGAATTGCTTGAACCTGGGAGGCAGATGTTGCAGTGAGCTGAGATGGTGCTACTGTACTCCAGCCTGGGTGACAGACTGAGACTCTGTCTCAAAAAAGGAAAGAAAGAAAATAAGTAAGTAAAGGAATAAAAGATTGGCTACGCCATAGAGAGAGCAGTTTGGGCTACTGCTTGCCCATTTTTCTGATTATTTCTTGATAATACACTAAACAAGGGGTGGATTATCCCTGCCTCCCCTTTATAGACCATATAGGGTAACTTCTTGATGTTGCCATGGCGTGTGTAAACTGTCATGGCGCTGGTGGAGTGTAGCAGTGAGGACCACCAAAGCTCACTTTCATCACCATCTTGGTTTTGGTGGCTTCTTTACTGCAGCCTGTTTTATCAGCAAGGTCTTTGTGACTTGTATCTTGTGCTGCCCTCCTATCTCATCCTGTGACTAAGAATGCCTTAATTTACTGGGAATACAGTCCAGCAGGTCTTAGCCTTATTTGATCTAGCCAGTATTCAAGATGGAGTTGCTCTGTTCAAATGCCCCTGACAAGGTGATGACTTACCTTCATTTCCACGTAGTCTAGACTCCATTGTCAGCGTTTTCGACTCAACTAATGGCCTTTGAATTACACTAATCAACATTAATAGAGGCTACAGCTTGTGCCAGGATAGGGCAGAGAACGTCTTTATTCTATATCACTGAGAGCCACAGCTCCGTGTAACAGGTTTGTGGAATGAATGTCCAGAGTTCTGGAAAGGCAGAGGTATCTGGCATCTAGTCAACATTCTAAATTGGACCAAAAGGCCAGGTGTGGTGGCTCACACCTGAAATCCCAGCATTTTGGGAAGCCGAGGTGAGAGAATCACTTGAGCCCAGGAGTTTGTGACCAGCCTGGTCAATATGGCGAGGTGCATGTCTACAGAAAAACGGAACAAATTGCTGGGCATGGTGGCATGTGCCTACAGTCCCAGCTACTCCAGGGGACTGAGGCAGGAGAATAGCTTGAGCCCAGGAGTTCGAGGCTGCAGTGAGCTGTGACTGCTCCACTGCACTCCAGCCTGGCCAACAGAGTGAAAGCCCGTCTCTGAAAAATAAATAAATAATAAATAAATGAATTGGACAAGATACATTCCTCTTTGAGAACATGGTTTTCTTTTTCTGTTATTTGTTTGAACTTGGCTTTTACTTTTGATCATCTAGAGGCAGAGCTATCTTTCCACAAGATGAACCATCTAAATTTCCAGAAGACAGAAGAGAGAGATTTGTCAGGTTTCTAGTAGGATGGACTATTTTAAGATAAGTGGCTGAGGGTGCATTTCCCTGGAAAGGAAGGAGAAGGAAGTCCTTTTATCCCTGCATTTACTCTGGATTCTGAGGTCTGAGAAGAAGGCACCTTCAAGGCCTCCCTGTGCCTCCCAGATAAGGAACCTGAACCACGTGACTATTGATTATGGACCATGGCGAGATGGGGATGGAGCTAAAAGTCAAAGTGAAGTTCCATCAAATAAGGAGAAATACATTTTCCTACTATTGAAATAAGCCCTATGTTTATAAAAGAAGAATTTATGTTCCTTTGGTTGTATGTCTCGTGATGGGATTGCTGGGTCAAATGGTATGTCTGTCTTTAGGTCTTTGAGGAATCACCAAACTGTCTACCATGATGGCTGAGGTAATGTACACTTCCACCAACAGTGTGTAAGTGTTATGTTCGTTGCAGCACTATTCACAAGAGCAAAGACATGAAAACAACTTAAATGCCCATCAGTGATAAACTGGATGAGGAAAATGAGGCACATGTACACCACGGAATACTATGCAGCCTTAAAAATGAACGAGTTCACGTCCTTTGCAGGGACGTGGATGGAGCTGGAAGCCATCATTCTCAGCAAACTAACACAGGAACAGAAAACCAAACACTGCATGTTCTCACTTATAAATGGGAGCTGAATGATGAGAACACATGGACACATAGAGGGGAGGAGCACATATTGGGGGCTTTTGGAAGGTGGAGGTTGGGAGGAGGGAGAGGATCAGGAAAAATAACTAATGACTACTAGGCTTAATGCCTGAGTGATGAAATAATCTGTACAACAAACCCCCAAGACACACGTTTACCTGTGGAACAAACCTGCACATGTACCCCGAACTTAAAAGTAAAAAACATAAAAGAAAGAAAGAAGCTCTGTGTTTTAGCCCAGCACTCATTTGAATATATAATTAACACGGGTCAGAAGGACAAGACAAACCCCAGCAAACCGATTCAGCAGAAATATCAGCACTGGTTATTGACCTCAGCAGGGGAGAGAAAAAGCAATCAAGGAGGCTTGTAGCAGCCGGTGGATGAGATGCACCCTCCCAGACTTGGCTCCCCATCCGGGACGAGCGATTGTTAATCTGTGCACAATAAAATAAGATAAGGACAGCACATAAACAATACTCAGTGTCTTAAAAAATGAAACCATTAGTGTAACTGCATCTGCTGCTCATCCCTTGCCTCCTGAAATGTATGAAAAATCCCTTCACTAGGGCCAATTAGGATCTGCTACACTTGTACAAGAAGGGCTACTTATTATAGGTGACAACATAATGCTAAAAAGACACTTAAAAATAAAACTCAAGCTGTGATCATTTGGCTGAATAAGACTCCCTGGTTTTGGCAGCCTCGTATATTTGGTAGAAATCCCTTTGTCCATAACCATAAGGGTTATGTCTGATTACTAATTCTGTTTTGTGGTTGTTTTGAGACGGAGTTTTGCTCTTGTTGCCTGGGCTGGGGTGCAATGGCATTACCTCAGCTCACTGCAACCTCCACCTCCCGGGTTCAAGTGATTCCCCTGCCTCAGCCTCTGGAGCAGCTGGGATTACAGGTACCTGCCACCAGGCCCAGATGATTTTTTGTATTTTTGGTAGAGACAGGGTTTTACCATGTTGGCCAGGCTGGTCTCAAACTCCTGATCTCAGGTGATCCACATGCCTCGGCCTCCAAAAGTGCTGGAATTACAGGTGTGAGCCACCATGCCTGGCCTCTGATTTCTATTTATGATGGTGCACCTGTGGCTGGGTGGAGGGTATGGGGGTGTTGACGAGACTTGGGTGTGACAGAAATGTCCTATGCCTTCAGTATCTATAAATCAACTTAATTTTATCTTTGAGTCCCTGTCCTGCTTTGCCGATGGAAATATAACCTCAGATGTTTTTGTCACTGCATCTCTCCTTATAAAAATTGTGCTGAGGTTTTGGAGAGCCAGAGAGCCCCTTGGATCACAGATGGATGCGGACAGAGACAGCTGTCAGTACCTGTGGACCCTCCATGTCTAAAGCGCTCTTTGCTGATTCTGATGTAGTTTAGAGGCCCTAGAACCTTTGGTGGGGCTGAGTCCGGGCAGAGACCCACCTCCTCTCGCCCCGTAGGACATCAGGTGGCCATTGTCTCTGAGGTCCCCTCACCACCTTGGGGTATAGGTAAAGGCCTGGCACAGGTGTCGGCTGTTGAGGGGAACTGTAGCCCCCAGCTCCTTGCAGTCAAGAGAAACTCCTGTTTTTTTGTTTTTTTTGAGACGAAGTCTAGCTCTGTCGCCCAGGCTGGAGTGCAGTGGTGCGATCTTGGCTCACTACAATCCCCACCTCCCGGGTTCGAATGATTTTCCTTCCTCAGTCTCCTGAGTAGCTGGGATTACAGGCACACACCACCACGCCTGGCTAATTTTTGTATTTTTAGCAGAGACAGGGTTTCGCCATGTTGGTCAGGCCAGTCTCAAACTCCTGACCTCCTGATCCACCTGCCTCAGCCTCCCAAAGCGCTGGGATTACAGGTATGAACCACTGCGCCTGGCCGACAAATTCCTTATCTGAAACAAACTCCCCCTCTGTTTCCACGTTTTCCTCAGAAACTCATTTCTGTCTTCACATTCTGTTTTCTCAATGAGCTTAAGGTTTTGAATATTGACCAGATAGAGAGAGAAAGTATCTGGCAAACACTTTCTTTCTTTCTGCTCCAAATCTTCAGAGGCTGACAGCTTCAACAGGGGAGAAAGCAGGTAAGTCCAGGGGGAAAGCAAGTCCGGCTATCTGTCCACGTCCATTTTGGCTGGAATAACAAAAATACCATGAACTAGGTACCTTATAAGCAGCAGACATTTATTTCTGGTTGGACATGGTGGCTCACACCTGCAGTCAGAGCACTTTGGGAGGCTGAGGTTCAAGAATCACTTGAGGCCAGGAGCTTGTGACCAGCCTGAGCAACATAGTGAGACCCTATCCCTATTAAAAAAAAAAAAAAAAGTAAAAGATAGCTGGGCGTGATGGTGCATGCCTGTAGTCCCAGCCACTTACTGGGGAGGCTGAGGTGGGACGATTGCTTGAGCCCTGGTGTTTGAGAAAATAGTGAGCTGTGATCACGCAACTGCACTTCAGCCTGAGTGACAGAGCAAGACCCTACCTATAAATAAGTAATAAATGAAAAAATAAATAAGTGAAAATAAATTTGGCCAGGCACAGTGGTTCATGCCTGTAATCCCAGCATTTTGGGAGGCCTAGGTGGGCGGATTACCTGAGGGCAGGAGTTCGAGACCAGCCTGATCGAAATGGAGAAAGCTTGTCTCCACTAAAAATACAAAATGATCCGGGCATGGTGGCTCATCCCAGCTACTCCGGGGGAGACTGAGGCAGGGGAATCGCTTGAACTCGGAAGGTGGAGGTTACAGTGAGTCGAGATTGCACCACTGCCCTCCAGCTTGGACTACAAGAGCAAAACTCCGTCTCAATAAATAAATAAATAAATAAATAAATAAATTTTAATCCTTACAGCTTTGGAGTCTGGGAAGTCTGGAATCAAGGTGCCAGCAGATTCCGTGTCTGCGAGGGCTGCTTCCTGATTTACAGTCGGCACTTTCTCCCAGTGTGTCACTCAGTGGAAGAGATGAGGGGGGTCTCTCTGTAATCCCTTTGATAAGGGATTTCATGAAAGGGCCACCCTTATGACCTAATCACCTCCCAAGTCTCCGCCTCTTTTTTTTTTTTGATAGTCCCCAGTATCTGGGACTATAGACATGAACCACCATGCTGGGATCATTGTTTAATTTTTTTTTAGAGTCAGGAGCTCACTCTGCTGCCCAGGCTGAAGTACAGTAGTGCAATCATGGCTCACTGTAGCCTTGAACTCCTGGGCTCAAGCGATCTTCCCACCTCAGGCTCTCAGACTGCTGGGACTACAGGTATGAGCCATGGCAGCCAGCCGGTTCCACCTCTTAATACCTTGGAGGTGGGGATTTCAATATAAATTTGGTGGAGGGAGAGGACACAGACATTCAGACAAGAGCAGTATCTCAAACAATACTCTGATGTTTTGACTGGGAGATCCATGCCTTTCTACTATGAGAACTCTGCATTTTAACAAGCTGAGGACTGTGTACCTCTGGACCGGCTTCTCCTTGTGTCTTCTGATAAACTAAGAATCACCAGGGAATATGATGCAGATGCATCTGGTATCTTTTAATTCGTGTTTCTGGAGTTGGGATTGCCATCGACTTTCTCATCTATTAATATAATAGAGGTCAGTATTAAAACTGCGAGCTGAGATGATCCCTGCAGACGTCCAGCTGTAGAAATCAGCAAACCCTAGAGTATGCGGGTTATAAAACAGCATTAGAAAGTGGTAATGTCCCTAAGAGTCATTTATTCATTTATGCAACCTCGTCCAGTAGCAGGTGGAAATGTCAATGAAGAATCCTTCCAAATAAAGCAAAATTAGATAAAGATCTGCCTAGGGCATGAAATTTACACTACGGTAATAAGGCTGTCCTTTGTAGGTGAAGATGATGTCACTACCCTGTCACCAGGAGACTCTGGGTTTAATTATCTTTCCAGTAAATAGAATGCATTTGTGCTCATCTGTGTTAGTCTTTTGGTTTCAGTTTCTCAAATCCAATTCAACTCTCAGTTCTGGGTAAGATGGAATAAGTACACTGCCGTTTTTTCTGCCGTATATAATTATAAAACCTGGACAGAATGCACAGGGCAGCTACCTGAGGACTGTAGAAATTAAATAAATCATACCAGGCAGATCAGGGACGAAGACCAGAATTCAAGAACCACCAAGTGGGTGGTGAGTGGCAATTTTCTCTTTGAGTATTCCCAGCTGGAAATAATGCATCTGGAAATCCAGTGGTGAGCCCTGGTGCCAAGGCAGAGACGCTCAGAAAGATAGTGCGGAGCGGGCAAGGGCATCCTGTGACTATGGGATGTTCCGGCTCTGGGAGGAAAAAAGAAAGACTCCTAATGTACAGAGGGAGAACAGAAACCACCCTTTTCAGGTTTTCTTTCTTTTCTCTTTGTTTTTGCCTCTTTCTCTTATGACCCAGCCCTTAGGCAATCCTTTGGAGGTGTGGCAGCAAGGGCCAGCAGTAGCCATGCTCTCTGGAGCAGAGGTTGCTTCGTCTGCCTTTAGTGCAGTAGGGATCTTAAAAGCTGGCACCAATGCTGAGGTCTCTGTTCTCTCTGTGTCTTTCACCACTTGGGCCCAGGGAATTGGGATGCAGCAGGGAGATCATGGAGAGAGAGGAGCTCAGGAAAGGCTCCGTCAAGCTCCTTATGAATTCCAGTGCCTGCTCCCAAGCATAGCAAAGAACTTCAGAGATGAACTGATGGAGAAACCACTTCTCAGGTCCCAGATGAAAGAGTGGCTGGCACACGCCCAGGAGAGATGTTAAGATTCTGTAGATGTCTATACCTTGAATATAACTTGAAAATTACTAGTTAAGTTACACTGTATCTTTTTTCATTTGCTTAACTGTTAAATTGCCTCAGCTGTTACAAAGAGTAGAGAAGATATATAACAGATTTATTTGAAAGAACCCTAGGGGGCTGGGTGCGGTCACTCATGTGGTCACCCAGCACTTTGGGAGGCCTAGGCGAGTGGATTACTTGAGGTCAGGAGATTGAGGCCATTTTGACTAACATGGTGAAACGCTGTCTGTACTAAAAATACAAAATATTAGCTGGACATGGTGGCATGGACCTGCAGTCCTAGTTATTCGGGAGGCTGAGGCAGGAGAATCACTTGAATCCAGGAGGCAGAGGTTGCAGTAAGCCGAGATTATGCCACTGCATTCCAGCCTGGGCAACAGAGCCAGCCTCTGTCTCAGAAACAGAGAGAAAAACCTAGGAATAAAACATTTGATTTGTTTTTGTCACAAAAAAAGGGGCCTCTGGGAATGGGCTCTTTTTCTTGCCTTTTCACCTTCAGCCATGGGATGACAGCGCAAGAGGGCTCTCGCCAGATGCTGACACCCTGATCTTGGACTTCACAGCCTTCATAACTGTGACAAATAAATTTCTCTTAATTGTAAATTAAAACAAAAAAGCGTACCACAAAGATTTTGAAAACTGAGCTGAGGTTGGCACCATGGCCCACAGAACTTGTGACTTGAACCTACCAAGGTTAATTGTTCACTAAGCAAAAATATCAACACTCTCCATCAGATTTAAATAAGACCCAGAGTCTTTGAGCATCCTAAAGCTCCCACTGAAAATATCCAGGATGTAATCCAAACCACAAAAAGTTCAACTCCTGTGATACCAACATCAGAATTATCTGGCATAGATTTTACTGTAAAAAAACTCTTACAACAATATTCAAATGATACGCCCATTAGGACGGCTACTCTCGAAAAAAAAATTGTTGTCAAGGATGTGGGGAAATTGAAACTCCTGTGCATCACTGGTAGGAATATGAAAAACTGCAGCTGCTATGATGGTCTCTCAAAAAATTAAAGATAAATAGAATTATCTTATGGTCCAGCAACTCCACTTGTAGATACGTGTCCAAAAGGTGCACTGCGATCTACGCAGAGGATGGCTTCCTGCATGAATAATTTCACCTGGAGTCATGCAAGGCACAGAGCTCACATGCTATCCACGTTCTCATAGTAAACGATTGCAAATGGGGGCTGTTCATTTATCCCTGATATTCCTGTGGTCACTCCAAATTGAGAAAAGGGACACAGGAGACTATCATTAAGCTCATGAAGCCTTTCCAAATGTATGATAGCTGCACCATCGGGTGACTGTCAACCTGCAGTACTCATGGCCGCTGCGTGAAACCTCTTTATCCTTAGGAAGCACGGAGACCATGAGACTTACTGAATATGTTTCCCGTCGTGTGAGTGATGTCCGGTCTCTAGCATGCATTTCCCACGAAAGATTTCAGGTGGACAAGGGATGTCAATGTGTAAAGTGGTCCAGATATGAGACAAGGGAGCCAGGGAGCTGAAGGATAAATCATGTCTTGGAGATGTCTTGGTTGCAAAGTGAAGTCGGGAACCCCCACTGCAGCACCAATATTTTTATTTGTGTCAAATCTGGCTTCGGGTCCTGATCTCCAAGAGCACCAGACATTTGCAGAGGTGGGAAAATGTGACTTTGCAAAGGAGTCACTGCCCAAGAGCCAGCTGCTGTGGGAGTGACAAAAGGGGTTTTGAGGGGGCTAAAATGCTGGTGCTAATTGTATTTCATCATCCACCTCTTTGCAGTTTAACTTTTACACAGCCCTCTTAAGAAGACTGCTAGGATTGTTACACTATTTTACATTTCTCCAAATATCGAAAATTTGAAACCCGAGTTTTAGGATCATAAATGTAATCTGAGTGGCGGTGGGGGGAGGGGGAACCTCTTCTGGAGTAGGGATTGGGATAAACCAGACAGAATGACTCTGGGTCTATAATGCAGCTGGTTAATATGAATCACATTACTGTGTCTGGCTCAGAGATGGTCCCAAATCTTCTTTATTATCTGTGTCTCAGCTGCTCTCCAGAAACATTGTAGCTACTCTTATGGGTAGATGATGAGACAGCCTGCCTGTCCTAACCAAGAGCCAGGTTTAGGGTTTTAAGGTTTTAGTGTTACATTTTTATGTCTCCATTCTCCAGAAATTTGGGTCATTTTGTGCGTTATTAAGGACGTTCACTGCCCATGTTCATTGGCTAGGATGCTGCTAGTGGCCAGGGGGTAAAAACTAACCCAGGATTCTGCACAGCCACATGGCAATGTGGGGAAGAGGGGATTCTGTCGAAGACAAGGGGCTTTGGAAAACCAGCGCCCATCCCGTGCTCCCCTCTGAGTTGTTCTTGTGATTTTTCATAAAGCAGCTGCCGTTTTCCCCGTTCTGAGCCAGCTGTGGTAATAGGCTCTGAGAAAATGGATAGTAAATCATTGACGGCGAATGAAAAAATAAAGAAAACCCACGACAGCGTTTTCGTTGTTGGTAACTGTTGTGGTTTTTATTTAACCCAGGGGCAAGGAACTGAAAATCAGCTCCACACGCATTTGTTGTACTCTAAAGGGTAAAGATACAGAGTCTGAGTTTGTGGTCAGCCTTCCAAAACCTATTTGTCCTGCTTTCGTTTCATTCGAATTTTTATCTGATAGTTTTCACCTACTTGTTTAATATGGTGGGCAGTTTTCAGTCTTTTTTTTTTTTGACGTAGCTATAGCCTTTTAAAATTTAATTACATTTTTTTTTCCTGATAATAAAGATAATTCGTTGACTGTAGAAAAGTTAAAAAATACACACAATCACAGACAAAACATATGTCCCAGGTCACACCTCCCAAAAGCCAGCCAGCGTTCATATGTTGGTGTTTGCCTTCCAGTCTCATCTTGAGATTCCATGGTATTACTGAATGCCCGGTAGATGTCAAGCACCGTTCTTTCCAGTATTTTCATGGGTATATGTCTAGGTATTTAGTTATTTCAGAATGAGGATCCACTTTATTTTCTTTTTCATATCCTGCTTTTCTTCCCTAATGTTTTATTCCTTGCACTTCCTAGTGCCAATCAATAGCTTTTTAATTGGTCTATATAATTTGTTATATAAACCTGCTACAGTTTGTTTAACTGTTTACTTATTCTTACGTATCTAGGAGCTTTCTCATTTCTGGATGATATAAATTCAAATCTGCATATAAATCTTTGTGTGTTTATTGAATTGCTATTTGAAGATAAATTGCAAAACAGGATTCCTTAGTCAAAAGTAGGAGCTTTCTGCAAATTTTGGAGGCATGTTTCCAAATGGTGCTTCTGAAATCTTCTGGGATTCTCTCTTCCATGAGCAATGAATGGGCATGCCATTTCATAGAACTTATACTCACACCACGCGCTACCTTTTTTTTTTTTGTTTTTACAGCCTTGATTCTTTAATACTTCACTTTGCCTTATTTTTGACTATCATATTTTTGACTAAGAAGTACAATATTTTACATATTGGCTAGATATTTATTTTTCTAGCTTTAGAGCTTGCTTTCAAAGCCATCATCTTTTATACGTATTTCTTTCTAATTTGTCTTCTCACTTTTTTATTGTGGCTGGTCTTCCTACTTGTACTTTATTCATTTTTTTCAAGTTTAGACATCATATGAGTACAATTTTTTTGTATCTGTTGCCTCTTCTTTTTCTTTCTCCCCTCCTTCCTTCCTTCCTTCCTTCCTTCCTTCCTTCCTTCCTTCCTTCCTTCCTTCCTTCCTTCCTTCCTTCCTTCCTTCCTTCCTTCCCTCCCTCCCTCCTTCCCTCCTTTCTTCTGCAAAGTGAAGTCAGGAGCCCTCACCACAGCACCAGTATTTTTCCTTGTGTCAAATCTGTTTGAAGACTCTCATGACACTTGCAATGCATTGTGGGCTGCAATAAAATGCAGAAGCAAAACCCTAAAGAACATACTTGAAGCCCCTGCCTAACAATCAATAGGTGACATCCGGGAAGATCGTGACCCCACAGTACTCAGCCTATGAGGAACTGGGGGAGGGACCTGTGCCCTAGGGAATCAATTGCTCGTTGAAACCGGGCTGGGTGTGCCTGCATGCCAGACACCAGACCCTGGAAGACCATGATTAAAAGCTGCACGTTTGATATTCTCTGGGTCTCTAAGTCCATTCTTTGGGTTTGGACGGTGAGTTTGTTTCTCACAAGCACGAAACAGACTAATACAGAAGGCAAGCTGAATGTACCCCTTCTTCCCCCTGCTTTGTTCTAGCCCTGTCTCCAATAATTGGCTGGCACTGCTCCCATTGAGGGTGGGTCTTCCTCTCCCAGTGCCCTCTTCACAGGTGAGTCTCATCTGGAATTGTTGCAAAGCCCCCAATGCGGGCTTGTGTACTTGATGCGCAGGTGGAGCTGATACTGAGACACTGGTGTGTGGAGATAAGAGAAAGGTTTATTTGATTTGGCCAAAGCAAGAAGGTGGGAGAACAGGATGTCTCCAATGTGTCTTATCGAAAAGACGAAGCAGGGAGTTTTTTTGGTTTTATTATTATTTATTTATTTATTTTTTGAGACAGAGTCATGTTCTGTCGTTCAGGCTGGAGTGCAGTGGCACAATCTCAGCTCACTGCAACCTCTGCCTCCCAAATTCAAGCAATTCTCCTGCCTCAGCCTCCTGAGTAGCTGGGATTACAGGCATGCGCCACCACGCCCAGCTAATTTTTGTGTTTTTAGTAGAGACGGGGTTTACACCATGTTGGCCAGGCTGGTCTCGAACTCCTGACCTCATGATCTGCCCACCTCAGCCTCCCAAAGTGCTGGGATTACAGGCATGAGCCACTGCACCCTGGAGTTTTTATGCAGCTAGGGAGTAAGGGAGGGAGATTTCAGAGAACTGAGGGGAAACATCTGTGTTTCTTTAGTCTCATATAATAACACCTGCAGCAATCAGCGTTCTGGGTGTCAGCAGCTGGCTGCAATGTCCTCAAAGGCAGTCATTCTTTCTGCAATTTTTTTTGTGATCCCTGAAGTTATCTCCAGCCTTGGCAACATGGTGAAACCCCCATCTTTACTAAAAATACCAAAAAATGAGCCGGGCGTGATGGTGTGTGCCTGTAATCCCAGCTATTTGGGAGGCTGAGGTGGGAGGATCACTTGAACCCTTGACAAAGAAACAGCACATTCTCAGTTTATAATGGTATTGTATGGACAAGGGATGTCAGGTATGGAATTCTCAAGGGGCCCTGTTTTAGGCTGTTCTTGCATTGCTATAAAGAAATTCCTGAGACTGGGTAGCTTATGAAGAAAAAAGGTTTAATTGGCTCACGGTTCTGCAGGCTGTACAGGAAGCATAGTGCTGGCACCTGCTCAGCTTCTGGGGAGGCCTCAGGAAGCTTTCAATCATGGCAGAAGGTGAAGGGGAAGCAGGTACGTTGTCACAAGGCCAGAGCCAGAGCAGGGGAGGGAGGAGGTGCCATACACTTTTAAATGACCAGATCTTGAGAGAACTCACTACCTGGACAACAACACCCAGAGGATTGCTGGTGCTAAACCATTTATGAGGAATCCACTCCCATGATCCAGTCACCTCCCAGCAGGCTCCACTTCCAATACTGGGGATTACAGTTCAACATGAGATTTGGGTGGGGACACAGATCCAAACCACAGCAGGCTTGGTTACAGAAACGCCCTCACAGACACCGCCAGAAACGTTGCTTTCTTCACCTGCCATCTCTGCATCCCTCAGCCCAGTCTAGTTAGTTTCCTAAAATTAACCCTCACAGACACGGCGTCCGGACCTCAGTTGGGCAAAGATTACACAGATCATTTCGGATGAGAATTAGCTTTGGGTGATTACTAAGGGCTTCATCTCCCAAGCCACTCAGCCTGCAGAAGGCCCCAACCATCAGGTCAACAAGAAGGGATATGAAACCAGAACATGCTGATGGGTAGATTGGGTTTTCACACGACATGGGCTGGGGTGGGGGGCAGAGTGTAAAGGAACAAAGCTTTGGAATTTCAGATCACGCTTTCGTTTTTTTATTTTTTATTTTATTTTTTTTTGAGACAGGGTCTCACTGTGTCACCCAAGCTGGAATGCAGTGGCATGATCTCAGCTCACTGCAACCTCTGCCTCCTGGGTTCAAGCAATTCTCCTGCCTCAGCCTCCCGAGTAGCTGAGACTACAGGTGAGTGCCACCACACCCAACTAATTTCTTGTAGTTTTAGTAGAGACGGGGTTTCACTGTGTTAGCCAAAATGGTCTCAATCTCCTGACCTCGTGATCTGCCCACCTCAGCCTCCCAAAGTACTGGGATTACAGGCGTGAGCCACCACACCTGACCTCAGATTACACATTCTTCTCATGTGGTTGTAAAGGGATGTGGGGCCATGCAGGCACCAAGCACGGTGCACATTTCTTCCTGGGATCCAATGTTCTGAATTCCCCTTGTAATTACCCAAAGCTAATTCCCAGGGTGCAGCATGAGGGATATGGAACTTCCCGTGACATGGATTCTTGCTTTTCACTCCCGAGTCTCCACTGTCACCCTGGGCCTTAGTTTCAGTGTGATTTCCTGAGCAGTACAAAGCTCCTGTCTCCCACTGCTAAGGGGATCTGCAGAGAAAAGCAGAGAAGACTGAGGAAGATTAAAAGGGTTGCACATGGTTCAGAACTGCAACGTGTCCAGTACTGTCTGTATGTAAATCAGGAAACAAGCCTGCTCCCCGTCCTCCCGTCCTCTCAATTAGGTCTACAAGGCCTCTTCCTTGGAAAAGCAGAAGCAGTTGGGGTTTTAAGCAAGTCTCAATTCCCTCCTCTCTGCCCCCAGCCTCCATCAAAATCATTTCTGGGCCAGGTGTAGTGGTTCATGCCCTTAATCCCAGCACTTTGGGAGGCCGTGGCAGGCTGATTGCTTGAGTCCAGGAGTTCAAGACCAGCCTGGGCAACATAGCGAGACCCTATCTCTACAAAATAATACAAAAAACTAGCTGGGTGTGGTGGTGCATGCCTGTAGTCCCAGCTACTAGGGAGGCTGAAGTGGGAGGGTCGCTTGACCCAGGAGATCAAGGCTTAAGTGAGCTATGATCACACCACTGCGCTCCAGCCTGGGCGACAGAACCAGACCCTATCTCAAAAAACAAACACGAAAGGTTTCTGAGGTTCTCCCCAACTTTACTTCAAAGTCCTGTGATTAGGGGCATGATGTCTGCAGGTTCCAGGCCACATGTTGTAGCAGGTCTACTTTGCAATGCAGAGTATAAAACAGCAGTCCTGCAGGTGAATTCCTGGTGGAAACACCTATGAATCCTTCACAGTGCAGTGACAAATTTCACCTGGGCCCAAGGAGAGGTTCGACCGTTGGCCTCCATTTCAGGAGGTGACCTCTAAGCCCTTGGAATGTCCGGACTAATAGGAATGTTTTTGTTTTCCTGGGGGCCTCAGGTCTCACCAACTCTTCTAACCATGTGATTTAGGGTAGGAGCTTTGGGCAGTCCAGTATCAGCTCAACCTCTGGATGGGCTGGGGGCTGAGCTCAGTGTTAGAAACAGATGCTCGGTGCTGCAAAGAAAAATTAGCACTGAGACCAAGAATTTTTCAGCAATGCAATTTTTACTTCCTGGGCTGCAGGAAGGGTACCCTTATTAGCTATCTTGCCACGAGAGACAGTGAACAAAGGAAAACACACGCATTTATCCCTTACACATTTGGAGTTGTCATTACTGCTGTGTCTGATCTCTGTTGGCTGGAGCCAGACCTCACAATCTAAACTAAAACCCGATTGGCTAACAACTTAAAAGTTTTCTAGACAGGTAAAAGCAATGGCGAACTGGGACATGCCTATGAGCACGTCCAGCACAGATATCTTGGTTAAAGTACAAGGACATAGAATGTACTACATGCCTGTAAGCATGGCATATCTAAGAGCTACATAGGATAAGTCTTAAAGTTATTTAGGACACACTTATTCTTTAACAAGAAAGGAAACTTCAAAAAGGAACTTTTCTACTTCCCACACTCAGCCATGTGGGGAGTCAGCCCTGCCTATGGGATTGGGGCCACAGGAAAGCCCTGGAGCGGGGGAGCCTTCCTGGTTGACTGTACTTTATGTGTGTGATCGCACATTGTCAGGGGTGTAACGCTGTCCACAACTCCACGGGAGGGGACAACAGACGCTCCGTGTGTGGAACCCTCGTGGGCTCTGCCTCTGCATGCTGATTTTAATCTTTTCCCTGTGATAAACCGTAGCTGGGACTGTCACAGCTCCCAGTGAGTTCTGAGTCTTTCCAGCAAATCATCGAACCTAAGGGTGGTCTCGAGGGCCTCTGAACTCGCAATGGTGTCAAAAGGCAGGGCGGTCCTATGGACCCTCCTGAACTCAGCATCCCCAGCTAGCCTGGCTTCTTGCAGACGCAACCCAAAGACCACGGGGACTTCTGAATCAAATAAATTGGATTGAAAGTAGAGAGAGTGCTGTCTCACCGGGGTCTCTTTGCAAGTCTCCGTGGGGAAATGCTGCTGGAGCCTGGCAGAGGTGACTTCAGAGAGAAGAGAGCAAACCTCGTTGCAAGGCCTGGAGCAGAGGGAAGGAGAACACAGGAGCCCAGAGACTTCCCACTGCCTTTCCCGAGCCTAATTACCAACGAGCAGATGATTAGAATGACAAAAACATGACGGCATCTTTGTTTTTGGACGCTGATGCGAATCCAAGTGATTTAAGGAAGTCTTGAGGCCAGCAGTTCCAGACCAGCCGGGGTAACATAACGAGACCCCCGTCTCTACAAAAAATGAAAAAATAGTAGCTGCGTATGGCAGTGGCATGTGCTGTGTCCCAGCCACTGGGGAGGCTGAGGCAGGAGCATGGCTTTAGCCTGGGAGTTTGAGGCTGCAGTGAGCTATGATCGTACCAGTGCACTCCAGCCTGGGTGATAGAGTAAGACCCTGTCTCAGAAAAAGAAATTCATGTGGTTCTTCATTCTCTTCCTCCTCATGGCCTGGCATTATGGTGGATAAGGTGCCGTTGTAGGTTTTATGGACTGAATTGTGTCCCCACCCTCCAGAATTCACCGGTTGAAGTCTTAATCCCTAGGACTTTAGACTGCAACCTTATTTGGAACTGGGGACATTGCAGATGGAATTAAGTTAAAATGAGGTTAAACTGGAGGAGGCTGGGCCCCCAACTAGAATAGGACTGGTGTCCTGATGAAAAGACCTCATGGGAAGAAGAGATAGAGGAAGCTACCACCAGCCAGGGGACCACCAGAAGCTGGAGAGGCACCTCGGACAGATTCCTTCCCTGTGCCTTCAGAGGGAGCACACCCTGCAGGCACCTGGATCTCCAGAGCAGAGAGAGGATCACGCCCTCCTATGTGAGGCCTCCCACAGCAACACGGTGGGGAACAGAGAGGGCACGGAGGGCTGGGTCTGTCAGTGCTGGTGCAGGGAGAAGGAGCAGTGGGCATGCCGGGCACGTCAGCAAACATGCCTGCAAGAGCTGGCGTCTGAGGTGCCCTCCAGGATGGAGGCGCTTCTGCAGGTGGAAAGGAGGAGAGGTGTGCAGCGAGGGCAGGGCTGGAGAAGACCCACACGTCCAGGCTGCAGAGCCAATGGGAGGAAGGACAAATCCGGGAACCTAGATGGAGTGGTCAGCTTGGGGCTGGTGGGCCCACGTATCCAACTGCAGGTGGCTCCCAGGGGAACAGGCTGTGCCCCAGAGGTGGGGCCTGGCCCGATTGTGCCTCTCTCACTCCAGGCAAATGCAGGAGGAACCCTGCTGTGCTTGACCTGTTGTGAAAGCGATTTAGTTAAATAGGTTCCAGGTGATTCCTTTGATTGCAGCCATGAGGATTTATACAGAAAAGGACGTGAACTTAAAACCCTTCATTGAGGTTGCTCTTGTGATGGCTTCGGCCCACACATGGGGCGGCCGGGGCATCCTTGGTCAAATGCTCGCCCGGGGTTCCAACGCCATCCTCCGGGCGTGCCTCATTTGTTAGGCTGTGACCCTTCAGTGAAGCTGGAATATGACTTGCTCATAACCGTGGCTGGAAAATTAAATTTTATTTTCAACACCTCTTTATCCTTCTTGCTGCTGATTTGCCTGGCTCCAAGCCCGTCTCCCTATGGCTCTGCTTTTAATATCTGGCCATAAACCCCTCAATGTTATAGCAGCTATAATCTGGTCCTGATGTCACGTTCCTCCATAGAGTTAATTAAATTCCAAGCATAGCGCGTGAATGGAGATTATAAAACTCCTTGGCCAGAGAGAGGGGGTTGGACGCTCTTGACCGGCATCTGGGTGCACATTTGGATTTCTGTTTACGGTGGTATTGACATAGAATGGGAGAAGGCCATTTGGGATTGGGTAGGAGGTGGCTCTTCCAAGATCCTTTTGAAAGTCCTACTATAGGCTGGGTGCAATAGCTCACGCCTGCAATCCCAGCACGTTGGGAGGCTGAGGAGGGAGGAGAGGATCCCTTGAGCCCAGGAGTTCAAGACCAGCCTGGGCAACATAGCAAGACCTCATCTCTACAAAAATTTAAAAAAATTAGCTAGGTGTGGTACCTGTGGGAAGTAGAAAAGTTCCTTTTTAAAGTTTCCTTTCTCGTTAAAGAATAAATATGCTAATAACTTTGTTAAGCCCTATCCTCTGTAGCTGTTAGACATGCCATGCTTACAGGCAGGCAGTACATTCTATGTCCTTGTACCTTAACCAAGATATCTGTACTGGACGTGCTCACAGGCATGTCCCAGCTCTCCATTGCTTTTACCTGTTTAGAAAAGTTTTAAGTTGTTAGCCAATCTGATTTTAGTTTAGATTGTGAGGTCTGGCTCCAGCCAATGGAGATCAGACATAGCAGTAAGGATGACCCCAAATTGTGTAAGGAATAAATTTGTGTGTTTTCCTTTGTTCATTGTACTCTTATGGCAAGATAGCTAATAAGAGTACCCTTCCTGCAGTCTAGGAAGTAAAAATTGCATTGCTGAAAGATCCTTTGTCTCAGTGCTGATTTTTTATTTTATTTTTTTTGTGGTACCGAGCATCTATTTCCAATAGTAGCACATGACTGCAGTTTCAGCTATTTGGGAGGCTGAGGTGGGAAGATCACTTAAGCCCCGGAGGTCAAGCCTGCAGTAAGCCGTGATCATGCCACTGCACTCCAGCCTGGGCAACAGAATGAGACCTCATCTCTAAAAGGAATAAATAAATAAAAATCCTACAATGCTTCCATAGATGTCTATCCAAGAGAAACGATGACATATGTTCATAAAAGGCTTACATAAGAACGATCATAGCGGCATTATTGGTTTTAGCTGGGAAGTGGAGGCCACCCAGGTATCTGTCACCCGGAGCATGGATAAGCAGACTTCAGTACATCTCCGCAGTGGACCACGGCTCAGCAATAAAAAGGAAAACATGCCACAACAATCACATACTGGATAACTCCATTTTATGAAGTTCAGCAACCAGCAAGACTAATCTCTCACAGCGGAAATCAGAACAATGTTTCCCTGTGGTGCAGTGAAAACTGGCTGGGCAGGAGTGCAGGGAACTTCCCGGGAGGAAGAGATGTGTGAAAATTCCTTATCTTGACAGATGCAGGGTTTGCACTGGTAGATTTGTTTATTAAAGCTCACGCAACCGAACACTGATAACCTGGGCATTTCACTCCGCAAACGTTATCTTGAATGAAAAAAGTACCAAGACGACACAACCCTGAAAGTGACCAGAGCTTAGAGCCTCTGGTGCGCTCATGGTGCAGGACAGAACTCCTTTGGCTTGGGCCAGGCTTGGGATCACGGTGCAGAACACAGATGGACTCATCCTCTGGGGAGCTCTGTTGTTGTCTTGCAGATCCTCTCAGGAGGTCCCATGGGGACATACACTAGGCTTGAGTTTGAAGGGTTTGCTTAATCTTAATCTACTCTGCAAAGGACATTTGATGCATGGAGAAGTGTTCCACGGGATGTAGTTCATCTCCGGTATTTCTTATTTATTTATTTTTTGAGACGTAGTCGCTCTGTCACCCAGGCTGGAATGCAGTGGCCTGATCTTGGCTCACTGAAACCTCCGCCTCCCAGGTTCAAGCGATTCTCCTACCTCAGCCTCCCCAGTAGCTGGGATTACAGGCACCTGCCACCATGCATGGCTGATTTTCATATTTTTAGTTGAGATGAGGTTTCACTGTCTTGGCCAGGCTGGTCTTCAACTCCTGACCTTGTGATCCACTCGCCTCAACCTCCTAAAGTATTGGGATTACAGGTGTGAGCCACTGCACCTGGCCAATTTTAATCCACTCTTGCAAAGGACATTGTGATGTGTGGGGAAGTTTTCCAGGTGGTATTGTTCAGCTCTGGTATTTCTTTTCATTTTTTTTTTTTGAGATGGAATCTTGCTCTGTCACCCAGGGTAGAGGGCGGTGGTACGATCTCAGCTCACTGCAACCTCTCCCTCCTGGGTTTAAGCAACTTTCCTGCCACCACCCCTGGCTAATTTTTGTATTTCTAGTAGAGACAGGGTTTCACCATGTTGACCAGGCTGGTCTCGAACTCCTGATACACAATGAATGTTTGTAGCAACTTTCATCATAACAGTCCCCAACTTGGATTTTCCCAAATGTTCATCGACAGCAGAATGGGTACATAAATTCTGTATATCCATAGAATGAAATATAGCGATGGGCGGGGAGTGGCTTACAGGGTGGCTCACGCCTGTAATCCCAGCACTTTGGGAGGCTGAGGTGGGCGGATCACAAGGTCAGGAGTTCGAGACCAGCCCGGCCAACATGGCAAAAACCTGTCTCTACTAAAAATACAAAAAATTAGCCAGGCACGGTGGAGCATGCCTATAATCTCAGCTACTCGGGAGGCTGAGGCAGGAGAATTGCTTGAACCTGGGAGGCGGAGGTTGCAATGAGCCGAGATTAAACCACTGCACTCTAGCCTAGCAACAGAGCGAGACTCCATCTCAAAAACACAACACAACAAAACAAAATTAGCTGGGCATGGTGGTGCTCACCTGTAATCCCAGCTACTCGGGAGGCTGAGGCAGGAGAATCGCTTGAACCTGGGAGGTGGAGATTGCAGTGAACTGAGATGGTGCCCCTGTACTCCAGCCTGGGCAACAAGAGTGAAACTCTGTCTCACAAAAAAAAAGAACTATAGTAATGAAAATGAATGAATGAATGAATGAATTCATCCACACAGCATGAGTGAATGTCCATGACATGGAATAAAGCAGGCTAGAAACAAGACAACTGGTATACCATTCCATTCACATAAAGCTCAAGAACAGTCAGACTTCCCTATGGTGATAGAGGTTGAGGAGTGGTCACCAGCAGGGCAAGGCAGGGGGCGGAAGAAGGAAGGAGGAGCATGGGAGAAGCTTCTGGAAGCTGGGAATAGTCTACATTGTGATTTGGTTGATGGCACACAGGTAGGGATATATGGAAAAAGGCACCGAATTGTACATTTAAGATGTGTGGTTTACTGTGTATAAGGAATAGCTCAATAAAAGTGTAGATTTTGTTTTTTTTTTTTTAGAGATGAGATCTTGCTCTGTTGCCCAGGCTGGAATACAGTGGCACAATCATGGTTCACTGCAGTCTCAACCTTCCGGACTCAAGCAGTCTCTCACCTCAGCCTCCCGAGTTCCTGGAACTATGGGTATGCACCACCACATTTAGCTAATTAAAAAATATATTTTGTGTGTGTGGATATAGAGTCTTGCAATGATGCCCAGCCTGGTCTCAAACTTCTGGACTCAAGGGATCCTCCTGCCTTGGTCTCTCAAAGTGCTAGGATTAGACATGAGCCACTGCATGCCACCTAAAAGTGGTTTGTAAAAAAATAACCCAAAACTACTATCGAACAGAAAAAAAAGGACAATTCAGGTAATGAACAGAACTAGGTTCTAGTAATTCACAGAGGAAACTGCTTCCATCTGTTTAAAGGAACGAAGTCTTACCCTTTGAGTCATTCTTATTCTTACACCAGCTTCCTGAAGCAGAAACGTACATCTCTGCAAAAACATTTGTCCAAATTCTTATCCCCTGCCTCACCCTCCACCCGTTCCCCCACCCGTTTCCCCATCGTTAAAGTCTGTAACATGCTCATCTATCCTGGCCTGCAGGGAGAAATGGTGTGAAATGCATCTGTATTCCAAAGCAAAATTGTCCTATTCTTGAAGCTTCATTGAACAGGATATGTTATGGAGATTGAATATATGTAGATTTATTTACCTTCTAAAAGCAACACCCTGCACTTGGGGGCCGCCAAGCAAGCCTGCCCGGGGAAACATTTACAGCTGTTTTAATACTCAGAAAACCGTGGACAGAGGTGCTCCACACCCGTCAGGTATCTGCAGAGCCTGTGTGGGCAGAGAGGCAGGCCCAATGGTTTCCCACTGAGAGGGCCAAAGTCGGGGGCCAGGCTGGCTCTTCCCTGGTGCTGGGATGGTTCAAACAGAAGAGCAAAAACATCATGGATTAGAAGGGCTCAGGCAGGGGCAGGAGCGATGGCTCATGCCTGTCATCCCGGTACTTTGGGAGGCTGAGGCAGGTGGATCACCTGAGGTCAGGAGTTTGAGACCAGCCTGGACAATATGGTGAAACCCTGTCTCCACTAAAAAAAAAAAAAAAAAAAGAAAAAAAAAATTAGGCCTGGTGGTACAGCACAGCTGTCGTCCCAGCTACTCAGGTGGCTGAGGCAGGAGAATAACTTGAACCCAGGAGGCGGAGGCTGCAGTGAGCCGAGATCGTGCCACTGCACTCCAGCCTGAGCTATAGACCAAGAATGTCTCAAAAAAAAAAAAAAAAAAGTAGGGACCCAGGCTGGAGCCGGTGCCTGAACCTCTAGGCCCCTGGAGGCCCTCAGCCCTGCACAGGTGCGCAGGATTCACACTGACACAGACAGACCTGCCTGCATGCTGCCCGGCCTGGACCACAGGGGCCAGGCAGTGACCGAGGCCTCAGCTCATAATTTCTAACTCTAGTAAAATCTTCACATTTTTAAATAGCTGTTCTAAATTCATTTGTGCTCTGGGCCTTTTAGCCCATGCCAATAAAGTGCAGGTCCGGGAGAGCCACCTGGGGCTTGTCTCGCTTCGTCCCATCAGCTATAAAAGGGAGGGAGAGAATCCTAAATGTTCATGGCTGGGCTTCAGGGCTGTGACCCACCTCCCCTCGACTTTAATTCCCAGATGCCGTAAAAAGCCAGCTGCTCCTCCGCTTGCCCCTCCCCAACGGTCACAGTTGCTCCTTCACGTTCTCACCAATGTTTTGCACCAGAAGGTCCCCATGAAGTCTGAGGAGGGAAACAGCCAGAGCACAATGATAGCAGTTCAGCATTTTGTCCTGGGCGTACCCACAGGTCACCACTGCCGAGAAAGACACTTGGGTGGGTCAGTGCCTGTCTCCTGTGAAACCTCCGTTAGCCAGAATTGTTGAAACCAAGGGGGAATCAGATTCATTAAAGAGAATTAAGGGCTGGGTCTGGTGGTTCACACCTGTAATCCCAGCACGTTGGGAGGCTGAGGCAGGAGGATGGTTTGAGCCCAGGAGTTTGGGCTCACAGTGAGATTTATTTCTACAAAACGTGTAAAATAGCCAGGCATGGTGGTACACACCTGTAGTCCCAGCTACATGGGAGGCTGAGATGGGAGGATCACTTGAGCCCAAAAGTTGGAGGCTACAGTGAACTATGATGGTGCCACTGCACTCCAGCCTGGGTGAAAGAGTGAAACCCTGTCTTAAGGAAAAAAAAAAGAAGAAGAAGGAGGAATGAGAGGCTCTGATTAACAGGCTTGAGCAAGAAAAAGACTTTTATTTCATCCTTTTTAAAAGCATCAGCTTAGTGAAAACATGATGATTTTTTAAATGTTTGAAGCTTGAATTGAGTTGCCTGCTTCTGAGAAGTCCAGTCTCTGAAAATCAGTCTCTCTGAGACTTAAGCATTGTGTTTGTGTGAGCAATCCCCAAGCAGGAGAGGACACCGGCCCGAATTCTAGATGGAAGGATATTGGTGCAATGTGTGTCCGTGTTCAACAACCTGCTGGCCCAGAGAACAAGCACCCGTCTTTAGGAATGCCTGCGGGGTAAACACCGCTGCCAAGACCAGCTTCAGGCTACTGCAGCCACGCCCTTGAACATGAAGTTGGGACGAAACGTGCAGAATAGGCACTCACATGTAGCAGGTGCAGGCTGCAGCTCACCACCAGGTATGTCTCTCCCAGCTGCAGACTTCTGTCTTTTTAATTTTTTTCCTACTCTACCTACCACTTTACTCTGCTATCATCTGGCTCCCTGTGCCTACATGTCAAATGCAGACAGAAAATCTGACCAAATTGGCTGGGCACGCTGGCTCACACTTGTAATCCTAGCACTTTGGGAAGCTGAGGTGAGTGGATCACCTGAGGTCAGGCGTTCAAGACCAGCCTGGCCAAGATGGCAAAACCCTGTCTCTCCAAAAATACAAAAACTAGCTGGGGATGGTGGTGCATGCCTGTAATCCCAGCTACTTGGGAGGCTGAGACAGGAGAATCACTTGAACCTGGGAGGCAGAGGTTGCAGTGAGATCGTGCCATTGGACTACAGCCTGGGTGACAAGAGCAAAACTGTCAAAAGAAAAAAGAAAAAAGAAAATCTGGCCAAATTGAGGCTTTGAGTTCCTTGCTGTTAATGAAAATTTCTGATAATACAAGCTCTGTTCTTTTCTTCAAGATGTTATTATTTTTAAATTTGATTACTTTGTTTTGAGACAGAATCTCAAGCTGTTGCCCATGCTGGAGTGCAGTGGTGTGATTACGGCTCATTGCAGCCTCCTCCCACCTCAGCCTCCCACGTAGCTGGGACCACAGGCATGCACCACCATGCCTGGTTAATTTTATTTTTTGTAGAGAAAAGGTCTTGCTACGTTGCCGAGGTTGGTCTTGAACTTCTGTGCTCAAGCAATCTTCCCACCTTGGTCTCCCAAAGTGCTGGGATTACAGGCATGAGGCATGGCGCCCAGCCAAGATGTTGTTTTGATACATACTAGTCCAGCAAAGCTAACTGTGGAGTTTGGGATTTCAGTTTCTCTGCCTTGAGACTGGTTTGGACCAGAGAAGGTTGCTTGCATTCAGCCCCACAACTCTTCCTTGAGAAGCATTCTGTTTATTATCCAGTGTGGGAAGTAAAAAATTTCCTCTTTAAAGTTTCTTTTCTTGTTAAAGAATAAGTGAGCTAATAACTTTGTTAAACTCTATCCTATGTAGCTGTTAGACATGCCAGGCTTACAGGCATGTAGTACTCTCTATGTCCTTGTACTTTAACCAAGTTCTCTGTCCTGGACGTGCTCACAGATATGTCCCAGCTCTCCACTGCTGTTACCTGTTTAGAAAAGTTTCAAGTTGTTAGCCAATCGGGCTTTGGTTTAGATTGTGAGGTCTGGCTCCAGCCAACGGATATCAGACACAGCAGTAAGGACGACCCCGAATGCATAAGAGATAAATTTGTCTGTTTTTCCTTTGTTCATTGTATTCTAGTGGCAAGATGACTGGCAAGAGTACCCTTCCTGCAGTCCAGGAAGTAAAAATTGCATTGCTGAAAGATCCTTTGTCTCAGTGCTAATTTTTCTTTGTGACACCAAGCATCCATTTCCAACACCCTGGTTGAGAAGCCCTCCTTTTCCTCTGTTACCACCTTAACTCCTTTCTCATGAGGGGAACTGAGCTCTGAGGTACTTCCCATGAAGTGGGAACCCACGAACCTAGCACAGGGGACTTCATCCCAGTGTGGTGAGGTCCAAAGAGCCCCCTCCTCCCTGGCTCCAGGCAAAGAGGAGGGCAGCTCTATGTCACTGGGACCTATATGTAGGGATCTCAAGATGAACCTTCCCCAGGTCACTGGGAGGGAGGGGGCAGGAGAGACTCACAGAAGAGCGCGTGCTGTGGCTACATCTCGGTTTAACAATTTGAAGCCTGCATCCTCCCTCACCTCCCACCCTCTTGCTTCTTAAGAATCATGACTTACTGTCTGGGCAACATAGCAAGACTCTGTCTGTACAAAAAATTAAAAAATTAGCCAGGAATGGTGGCATGCACCTGTAGTCCCAGCTACTGTGGAAGCCAAGGCAGGAGGATCACTTGAGCCCAGGAGTTCAAGACTAGCCTGGGCAATATATCAGGTCCCTGTCACTACAAAGAAAACTTAAAAAATTATCCAGCTATTATGGCACATGCCTGTAGTCCCAACTACTTGGGAGACTGAGGCAGGAGGATGGTTTGGTGCCCAGGAGTTTGAGGCTGCAGTGAGCTGTGATCGCGCCACTGCACTCCAGTCTGGGCGACACTGTGAGACCTTGTCTCTAAAACAATAAAATGCTGATTTAGGTATGGCTCCACTATTTTGTTACACATATTATTGATACAAAGATAATGCCTGAACTTACCTATAATGCAAGAATTCATGCCAGATGGAGATGTTCTCAGATATTTAGCTGCTCCTGCTGAGAGAAATTGGGAAGGGAGTGTGTCCATCCTCAGGGGGGCCCTGGACCCCAATCTGGGTTGGCCTCCTTGGTTACATGCACTCTCAGAATTGGGTGTCTTTCCTTTAGCACCCTCAGATGCCAACAGATTCATAGATGAGGGTGGGGCAAAGTGGCTCAAGCCTGTAATCCCAGCACTTTGGGCGGCCAAAGTGGGCAAATCACCTGAGGTTGGCAGTTTGAGACCAGCCTGACCAACCTGGAGAAACCCATGTCTACTAAAAGTACAAAATTAGCTGGGTGTGGTGGTGCATGCCTATAATCCCAGCTACTTGGGAGGCTGAGGGAGAAGAATCGCTTGAACCCAGAAGGTGGAGGTTGCGGTGAGCCGAGATCGCACCATTGCACTCCAGCCTGGGCAGCAAAAACGAAACTCAGTCTCAACAAATGAACAAACAAACAAACAAACCAGATTCATAGATGAATGTCTGTCTCTGCCCCTAGGATGCAAGGGAGGAGGGTTATGGGCACCACTTTACTCTCGGTGATTGGAGCCCAGAGAATCTGTATTGAAGAAGGAAAGGAAGGATGGGAGAGGGAGAAAGTGAGTGGAGGGAATAAAGGAAGGGACACAGGGAGAAGGAGGGAGAGAGGAAGGAAGAGAGAGAAGAAGGAAAGGGTGGGAGAAGGAAGAGGGAAGGAGAAAGAAAAACCAACTATGGGAGATGGAAAGACTTCAGGCCCCAAGATCTGCCACCTCCCTCCAGCTCAGACATCTTCCTGCCCCGCAGGTAGGGCCTCTGAGCTGGAGGGCCCAGCTTCCTCCCTGCCTGCCCTTGGGACTGGCTTGCCAACCAACCTGGAGCTCTCCGCTGGGGAAGGCAGGGGGGACGACTGATCTGAGCTGTTTCCGTTTCTCATACACAGTGATGATAAGGCCCGAGTCCAAAATTCTGTTCCAACCCAGTTTCTAAAGCAGATCAAGTGAATGGGAGCAGGTACAGCCTGGGTTACAGAGTGTAGCTTGGGAGTTTCTCCAGGGGAGGATTAGATCGATACACTGCCAAAAAGATTTCTTTTTTAAAGGAATCAGATCATATGCGACGTTGCTTTCCTCCCAGGGCATTCGGAAAGAGCGTGACACCAAGGTAGACTGTGGGGGCGGGAAGGGGGGTGACATTTTGGCAGATTTGGGAGCCGTAAGCAGAGAGCTAACCCTGGAAACCACTCCTGGGGCAGGGCTACCTCTATCACTAGTGTTGGGGATCTCAAAGGAGATTTCCCTAAAGAACTACTGAACTGTGTCTTTGCCGGGAGTTTAACTGGGGACAGAATTAAGTGTGAATATTTCAGACCCACTGTCTTTTTCAGCCTGAGAAAAGACTATCAAAACCTCACCTGAAGAATGGATAGACCTCTCCTCACCCTCTCCCAAATGTGAAGACACTCAGGTACCTGAAGGGCCTATGATTTGCCAGGGCCACGTGGCTGATTTAAGTCAAAACTGGGACCAGAGACCGGGTCTGATGCATTTGCCACTAACAATAAACTGAAAAAAAGGAGGAAAGAAACTTTCCCAAAAATCGACATCCAACATGTTTGGCACCATGTAATGTTTGTAATACTGAGTTAATGGTGAGAGGAAGGGTGACTGTGAAATCTATTAAAATGCAATCATACTTAATGGCAAAAGACTCACTGCTTTTCACCTGAGATGTGGCACAAGGAGAGGATGTCTACCTTCACTGCTGCCATTCAACATACTATTACAAGTTCTAGCCAGCATGAAAAGTAAAGAAAAGGAAATGAAAGACATATGGATCAGAAATGAAGAAATAAAACTGTCCCTACATGCCGATGGCATAATTGTCTACTTAGAAAATCCTAAGGAATTACACAAAATACCTCATAGAACTCAAGTGAATTCAGTAAAGTGCAGTACATAAAAGGAACATACGATAATTATTTTTTTCTCTATTCTACCCATGGACACACAGAAACCAATATTAAAAATACAATACCACCTACAATCACTAAAAAAAAAAAGAGAAAGAATTATTTAGGTGAAAATTTAACAAAATATGCACCTGACTTGCATGCTGAAAGCTACAAAATGGTTACTAAATAAGTAAAAGAAGCACTTTTAAAAAAGAAGCGATATTCCATGTTCATGGATAAGGCTATCAAAGGAAAGATCTGACTCTCCCCCAAGAATATTAGACTTAACACAATGCCTATCAAAACGCCAGCAAGAACTTTTTTTGTGTGTAGATATGGACAAGATTATTCTAAAATTTACATGGGAAGTGGGAAGGTAAAGAAGCCAGAATAGTTAAAAACAATTCTGTATAAGAAGAGTGAAGTGGGAATAATCTATCTGAGATCAAGACTGACTGAGCTAGAGTAATCAGGACTGTGTGCTATTGGCAGAGGGCGAGAGGCATAGATTAAAGAACCACATAGAAAACCCAGACATTGCCCCACACGTGTATGGCCAACTGCTTTTTGACAAAAGTGTGAAAGCCATCCAATGGAGGAGAGAAAGCCTTTTCAACAAATAACAAATTGAAAACAAATTGTTAACAAATTAAAAACAAAAAAACAAAAATGAGTATTGAATTGCTGTGTGATTGCCCCAGCAATTCAATATCCATAGGCTAAAATATCAACCTCCATCGAAATCTTTTACTTACACAAAAACTAACCCCAAAGCGATCATGACCTTAATGTAAAACATAAAACTAAAACTTTTAGAAAAAACAAGCCAGGTGTGGTGGCTCACACCAGTCATCCCAACACTTTGGGAGGCCAAGGTGTGTGGATCACCTGAGGTCAGGAGTTCGAGACGAGCCTGGCCAACATGGCGAGACCCATCTCTACTAAGAATACAAAATTAGCCAGGCGTGGTGGTGCACACGTGTAGTCCCAGCTACTTGGGAGGCTGAGGCAGGAGAATCCCTTGAACCCAAGAGACAGAGGTTGCTGTGAGCTGAGATTGTGCCACTGCACTCCATCCTGGGCAACAGAGTGAGATTCTATCTAAAAAAAAAAAAAAAAAAAGAGAAAAGAAAAACATAGAAAATCTTCAGCTACTTGGGAGGCTGAGGTAGGAGAATCACTTGAACCCAAGAGGCAGAGGTTGCTATGAGCTGAGTTTGTGCCACTGCGCTCTAGCCTCGGCAACAGACTGAGACTCTGTCTAAAAAAAAAAAAAAAAAAAAAGGCAAGAAAAACATGGAAAATCTTTAGGATGTAGGGCCTGGTAACGCATTCTTAGGCAGGAAGCCAAAGTATGATCTATACAAGAAAAAAGATCAATAAATTGAACTTCATCAAAATTAAAAGTATTTGCTCTGTGAAAGGCCCTGTGAAGAGAAGAGAAAGGCAAGCTACAGACTATGAGCAAATATTTGCAAACCATGCTTCTAACAAAGTACTCACCCAGAATATATAAAGAATTCTTAAACTGAACAGCTGGAAAAAGCAAATAATCCAATTAGAAAATGGGTCAAGGACAAGACATTTTACTGAAAAGGATATAGGATGGCAAATGTGCCCATGAAAAGATGTTCAGCGTCACCACCTAGCAGGGAAATGCAGATTTAAACCACAGTGAGACATTGCCACACACCTGTCAAGCTGGTGAAAATAAAAACTAGGGACAGGACTAAATGCTGTTGAGAAGGTGTAGAAAATGGTTTCCTCCCACACTGCTGGTGGGATGTAAAAATGGTGCAACTGCTCTAAAAAATAGTCTGGCAGTTTCTGACAAAAAGAAACACACTTCACTGAATAACCTAGCAAACACATTCCCGGGCATTTCTCCCTCTGGAAGGAAAACTTAATGTAGGCACAAAAGCCTACATGCAAGTGTTCACAGCAGCTTCATGTATATAAACCAAAACCTGGAAACAACTGATTATCCTCCAATAGGGGAAAGGTTAAATAAACAGTCCTACCTCTGTACTATGCATTGAAAAAAAAAACAAATGCTGACCAGGTGCGGTGGCTCACATCTGAAGCCCTAACACTTTGGGAGGTCAAGGCAGGCAGATCACGAAGTCAGGAGTTCGAGACTAGCCTGGCCAACATGGTGCAACCCCCTCTACTAAAAATACAAAAATTATCAGGACATGGTGGCACACACCTGTAATCCTATCTACTCTGGAGGCTGAGGCAGGAGAATTGCTTGAACCCGGGAGGCAGAGGTTGCAGTGAGATGAGATCGAACCATTGCACTCCAGCCTGGGTGAGAGTGAGACTCTGTCTCAAAAAAAAAAAAAAAAAAAAAAAGAAAGAAAAAGAAAAAAATGCCAATCTCTGAAAGTCACATCTACATAAGATTCTCAAAATGACAAAATTATAGTGAAGGAAAACAGATGAGTGGTTGCCAGGTAGGGATGTCACAGATGAGGCAGGTGGGTGTGACCATAGAGGGGACAGCTTGGTGACCTTTCTGGGGATGGAAAGTTCTGTATCTTAATGACAATAGGTTTTATCTGAATCTGCAGCAGTGGTAAAATGGCGTAGAACTCTAGACACACAAGATACCAACTGTGCTCATCTGAGCTTTCTGGGTTTTCTCTTGAACTGTAGTTGAGTGAAGGGCACAAATCAGGACCATGAGAGTCCCCTGGGTGACCTTCCCTTGCCTGTAAGAGCCAATAGCTTTTAATTGTCCATTTGGAGGAGACTGTATAAACTGTGTAATAATGAAACTGGGGCAATCTATGCAGCAACTTAATGCATTTAATGAATTAATATGTTTAATGCAGCCATTTAATGTATTCAGACAAATCCAATTTCTGGATTTGTCTGAATCCAGGCCAATGTGTCAGATAGAATCTCTCTCTCTCTCTTTTTTTCCCCTCAAAGATGGAGTCTCGATCTATCACCCAGGCTGGAGTGCAGTGGCACGATCTCGGCTCACTGCAACCTCTGCCTCCTGGGTTCAAGTGATTCTCCTGTGTCAGCCTCCCAAGTAGCTGGGATTACAGACACCCGTCATCATGCTGTCTAATTTTTGTATTTTTGTAGAGATGGGGTTTCCCCATATTAGCCAGGCTGGTCTTGAACTCCTGGCTTCAGGTGATCCGCCCACCTTGGCCTCCCAAAGGGCTGGGATTACAGGTATGAGCCACCGCACCCAGCCTCAGATAGAATCTTTTTTTTAATGCAGAGTTGGTTGGAAGATCTTGAAGCTCTCTAGACCAGGAAAGCCTTTCTCCTTTTGTGCAATTTTGTACAAATTGAGGCTGAACTTTTGAGTCTGGACCAAATGCAGTTGGTGTTAAAGCAAAGGGTCTCCTTTCATCTCTGTGCTCTTCTTCCTGAGATCTTGGCAGTAACTGGTTATGATGGTTTTTCCGCAGGATGATTCAGCTGCCGCACATAGGGCAGGGAGGGCTGCAGCGGGCTAAGGTTCAGTCACGTCTTTGATGATGCGATGGAGGAAAAATTAAGATGCAAAGCCTAAGGCTTACTGTGGCCTCTGAGTGACCGGTGTTCATGTCTTGCTGGGCCAATGTTGGAAATAGAGGTGGGAAACAGATGCTCAGTGCCACAGAGAAAAATTAGCACTGAGACAAAAGATCTTTCAGCAACCCAAGTTTTACATGCCGAGCTGCAGGAGGGGTACCCTCACTAGCCATCTTGCCGTGAGAGTACAGTGAACAAAGAAAAACACACAAATTTATCCTTTACACATTTGGGGCTGTCCTTATTGCTGTGTCTGATCTCCATTGGCTGGAGCCAGACCTCACAATCTAAACTAAAACCCGATTGACTAACAACTTAAAACTTTTCTAAACAGGTAAAAACAGTGGAGAGCTGGGACATGCCTGTGAGCACATCCAGCACAGATATCTCGGTTAAAGTACAAGGACATAGAGTGTACTACGTGCCTGTAAGCATGGCATGTCTAACAGCTACATAGGATAGGGCTTAACGAAGTTATTAGCACACTTATTCTTTAACAAGAAAGGAAACTTTAAAAAGGAACTTTTCTACTTTCCACAGCCAGTTCCTTGGTGCGTGATCTGAGCTCCTAGCATGGAAGAGACCAGTCTTCAGCACAGGCCTCCCCATTGCTGAATCCCATTCTGTGTGGCAGGAACCTTATTTGAAATGACCTTACTTATTTTCTGTCCACCCCCTACTCAGAACATCAGCTCTGTGAGTGAAGACAATTATCTTGTCTGTCTTATCTGTCCCCAGCACGTAGAGGTGGCTCAACTCCTGGCAGACCCTGGGGAAGGTCCCAGACAGCTCAAAATCCCCACCCCTGCAGGGTTCCATCACAGAGATCCAGAAGGCTGTCTGTCCTCAAGTTGTAGCCATTGTATTTAAACACAAGCCAGGTTTGGGTATGTGGGTCTCCGTCTGTGGAGGTCTGACCCGCAGACCCTGACTCAACGATGGATGAATGGATGCACACTCACACCAGTACAGTGATTCAAGTGGGCTAGTGATGGCCGTTGGCTGCTTTCAGAGGACGAAATGCAACCAGTCGACGCAGACCCTCTGTCCATCCACACTTTTATTCATAACAGAGGTTCTAAGTCAACACCCTTGTGGATAATTAACACGGTTAAGAGAACAGTTTTAAGACTGCTAAAAGCTTTAGGTTCCGGGGGCTCGGAGTAAATGCTATTAACAGGTAATTCCCCTTTGTTCTTACCCGGAGAGGGCCACCCAGCACAAAAGTTAACATGAGTACACAGAGTGGAGACAAATGGGTGTGGGGTAAACAGACTTAAACTGGGAAGTCCTCCTCCCTATTTTCTCCCTAACTTAATGGACCGGCTGGCCACCTTCAGCCTGCCCCAATAAAACCTTTCAGCCTTCCAAAAGGTTTGAGGCTGTAATCCATAACCGCCCCTGAATATTTTCTGTAATATTTTGCCGCCACCTCGAGTGAATAGCAAGACGGGACAAGACTCCCAGCCACTCAATGACTTTCACTTGTTAAGAAAGTCCTTCCTCGGAGACTTCTTGATGGCAGGGAGAGCTGGGTCCGGTCGCCTCTGGCTGGGCACTTTCTGCCTTATTTCCAGTGATTGGAAAGCTCTGTTTCCTCACTTTCCATTTTTATCTGTCCCCGGATTGTCCCACCCCTCTGTCTCAGGATCCATTGATTCTTTCCCCATATAAGGCATCCCCAGCTTCCTCCTGCCTGCCATGAGCCCTGCTGGCCCTGGACACTTAAAACAGCAGCAGTGGCAGCAGCAGAGAGTAGCTAACGTCTATGGGACTATTTTTATTTATTTATTTTTATTATTTTTTTGAGACTGTGTCTCGTTCTTGTTGCCCAGGCTGGAATGCAGTGGCACGATCTCAGCTCATTACAACCTCTGCCCCCCAGGTTCAAGCAATTCTCCTGCCTCAGTCTCCCAATTAGCTGGGATGACAGGCATGTGCCACCACGCCTGGCTAATTTTTGTATTTTTAGTAGAGACGGGTTTTTGCCATGTTGGCCAGGCTGGTCTCGAACTCCTGACCTCAAGTGACCCACCCACCTTGGCCTCCCAAAGTGCTGGGATTACAGGCGTGAGCTGCATGTCTGCGGAACTATTAAAAGCAGCCAGGCCTGCACGGGCGTGCACGTGCATCTGAGGCACTTGTGTCTACAGCTGTGATGTGGTCAAGGCGTCACTTGGCTTCTGGAACTTTTCTCTGTGTATTCTGCCAGGTCAAGCCATGTCTTACCCTTCTCTGCAACCCCTTGGTGGTGGCCTGGTGAGTCCAGGGACTCAGGGATGGGACAGGCGGGGAAACTTCCTGAATGCCTTCCTCGTGTTGCCCGAGGCTTGGCCCTGTGTGGGGAATTCAAGTCAGCTGCTGGGCTCCAGGTGGCTCGGATGGTATAGGGGCAGCTGCAGATCCCCCACCCCCCCGCCACACCCGGAGCCCAGGTTTGTGCTGTCTCCAGGCCCTGAGATTCCTCCTCTTCCTACAGCAGTTGCTTCTTTCCCACCCCTTCTCCTCACCCCATCCAGCATCCCTGGCCCCCAGATCCCAGGGGAAGCTCCGTTCCCTCCCATCTCCAATTAAGCCCCTGATAGAGGTGGGAACCACCTGCCCCCCACACCACCCTGCAATAGGCAAGTGTTAAAAATCACAAGATCCAGACATTTGGAAAGGAGACTTTATTTTTTATAAAGAGCCACAGCCTGTGGCACAGGCTGAGAGAGCCCCCCCAGGGGAATGGGCCGGCCAGGTTGTAAGAGGCTCATGGAAACAGAGTATAAGACTCCAGGAAGCAGAAACCAACAGGTGCATTTTGATTTAGAAAAATGTAAATAGGTCATCTACGTGAGTACTGCACACAACACATCATCAGCTCGTGCAAGTGAGAGAAGGAGCAGGGTTCTGACAGCATCTGATGCAGAATTGAGCTTCCCGCACATACATTGGGAAGACAGCCGTTCACAGCCTGCCTCTAGGGGACACAGTCACAGTCCCACAACCCTCTTGATCCCTGACATCCTGTAGTGTCTTTGGTTTCGCTGCCTCTGGCTCAACCTGCCTCAACTGGCTATTTCCTCAGCCCAGCCATGGGGATGAATTTCTCTGCCCGTTGGCTAGATGGGAACAGCTTGTCAACAGAGGGCAGACAAATTGGCTGGTGGTAGATTTGGTTAAACAACCTCCCTGACAGCAGACAGGGGCATTGGGCGAACGCTCTGACCACCTCAACCTCCGACTCCGCTAACACGTGCTTCCTCATGCCCTTAATCATGTTTTGCAATAATCTCTGCTAAGAGCCACGAAGATTCTTTGTGGTCTAATTGAGATTCCAGTGGGTTTCCAGTTTTAGTCTGAGCTGGAATCTGATTCATTTGGAAGGCAACAGAACATCCAGAGCCAGATTTAGTGGGGATTGTCCTGGAAGTGACAAAAGACAATCAGAATTAGAGGCTACTCAGAAAGGAACACAGAGGATGGGATGCAGGGTTGCGGGTGTGGAAGATGGGCTTTAGCTGGCTAAGCTTTTAAGTCAAGCGTTACAAATATTATAAATTAATAAATACATTTATAAAGATTATATATAAATAAATATTTCTGAAACTACAAAATATATTTTTAAAATGCATGACACTTTCCAGTACAGATCATTCTGAATGGGAGATGGGACTGACCCAAGGTACAATTTCTTATCCAAAAGATCCTAAGTTGCCGGCAAATGAAATGCTGACTGCAGTCCATCTTCAGTGTGGGATGGTTAACACCGATACAGGGGGCTGCCTCCTCCCCAGGGATGGAAATCTTCACTTAGGAGGGAGGTGGAATCGGGAACGAGCCCTCGCTTCCCTGATGGCCGCGCAGTGGGCTCGTCCGGCATTTCCCGCTTGGGCTACTGACTCCAGGGCCGTGCACCCAGCATGTGGTCTTTTTGGTCTTTTTTTTTTTTTTTTAATAGCATAAATAAAGGTTTTATTGGTCAGTTTGGGTGAGTGACAAAAACTGACATACCCGCAATTCACTATTCCACATATCCAAGCCCCTGAGGTGGCAAGAGGGGAAGCTAAGCTCATCGATGGTGGGCAATGGGTGGGAGGTGGAAAGGACTCGAAGGCCTCTGAGGGTTAGTTAACAAGGCTACCAGGACTGGAACCAACCAGAACCAACTTCCTAGGAATAAGTCCAGGATGGAGAAGGCATCATCCAGGGCTGGAGGTCCTGGTGATTCTGGATCACCCTAGGACTGCTATCTGCTTCATATTGGGTTATCGTGGCCTCTGTCCGGCCCTCACTGTCCACCGCAGTCCCGCACTCCTCCACTCTCCCATCTGGCTTGGTGATCTTGGTCACAGAGATGCTCTTGAAATAGGATTTAGGCTGGGTCTGTAGAGCCAAGACCCTCCTGGCATCTTGGGCAACCCGGGAAAAAAGATCACTGTCCTCTCTGGTTCTAGGATGGGGTCCACAGGCCATATGTCACCAAACCTATGAAATGGTCTCTGGGAGCCCCAGTGTGGTGCTGGTTTGGGGGATTCACTTCTTGCATCACTCTCCAAGAGTCCCCCAAATATCCTGGGCTGGTGACTCTCTGGATACTTCAGCATTGAGTCCCGAAGTGTTCGTCCCTCCCACAGTCTCTTACCAGGTGTCTCTGACTCAGGACCTGGAAGCTCAGAAAGATGGGTTATAAATTTTGTTTTTAAGATGGGCTATTTTTTTCATTTACTTAAAACCCCACCTGTATGAATGGGTTGATGGTGAAACCTTGGAGTGGTTGGGTTGGGTCATTTCTGACCTACTCGTGACGGCAGGTGTCCTGGTCTTTTGTCCCTGGTTTTCCCGTGAACACCTGGGAGGCCAGGGTGGGACGGTTCACACATTGACTGGTGGACCCTGTTTCTTACCTGAAGTTCCCTGAGATGGTGGTGGTGGAAGCAATGGTGACAACAGGAATAAACTAACAAATGCTAATATATCTTTGGCATCTTCACACTGCTTTCCCACTAACTTTCCATGTAAGCCTCAAAATGAAAAGAAAACATTTATGTGGCCAACAAACATGAAAAAAAGCTCATCATCACTGGTCAGTAGAGAAATGCAAATCAAAACCACAATGAGATACCATCTCACACCAGTTAGAATGGCGATCATTAAAGTCAGGAAACAAAAGATGCTGGAGAGGATGTGAAGAAATAGGAACGCTTTCACACTGTTGGTGGGAGTGTAAATTAGTTCAACCATTGTGGAAGACAGTGTGGCAATTCCTCAAGGATCTAGAACCAGAAATACCATTTGACCCAGCAATCCCATTACTGGTTATATACCCAAAGGATTATAAATCATTCTATTATATAGACACATGCACATGTTTATTGCAGCACTGTTCACAATAGCAAAGACTTGGAACCAACCCAAATGCCCATCAATGATAGACTGGATAAAGAAAATGTGGCACATATACACCATGGAATACTATACAGCCATAAAAAAGGATGAGCTCATGTCCTTTGCAGGGAAATTGATGAAGCTGGAAACCATCATTCTTAGCAAACTAACACAAGAACAGAAAACCAAGCACTGCATATTCTCACTCATAAGTGAGAGTTGAACAATGAGAACACATGGACACAGCGAGGAGAAGGAGAGAAACATCACATACTGGGGCCTGCTGGGAGGGTGAGGGGGCAGGGGAAGGATAACATTAAGAGAAATACCTAATGTTGATGGCGGGTTGATGGGTGCAGCAAACCCCCATGGCATGCATATACATATGTAACGAACCTGCACGTTCTGCACAGATATCTCAGAACTTAAAGTATAATAATAATAAAATAAAATTTTAAAAACCTAGTGTTCTATTATGGAAAGGAAAATAATTAGAGAGGGATGTGATTTTTCCCAAGACCACATAGCTAGGAAGCGGCTTGTTCTCTCCAGCTGAGGACTGTGCCCGTTGCCTAGGAGGTCAAGAGAAGACAGGCACTGAGTGCTGGTGAGGGTGGCCCCCCAGCCTGGATGCCTGGGCATCTCAGGTTCTCTCCTTTTTATTGGGAAGAATAACACATGTCCAAGGTGAGAAATGCAAGCAATGTGAAGGCCAGTCCCCACTCTGGCTCCTTTCCCTTCATTCTTCTTTCTAGAGGCAACCCCTGTTACCAATTTCTTGTCCATCTTTCCAGAGATAGTTTCTACTCTTTCTAGCATATGTATGTGTGTTTACACACACATATGGAGATAGCTGTCTTCATGCATGTAATCCCATTTCATTCCTTTTTTTTTGAGATCTCTCTATCACCCAGGCTGGAGTGCAGTGGTACAATCCTGGCTCACTGCAAACTCTGCCTCCTGGGTTCAAGCGATTCTCCTTCCTCAGCCTCCCGAGTAGCTGGGACTACAGGTGTGAGCCACCACGCCTGGCTAATTTTTTATATTTTTAGTAGAGATGGGGTTTCACTGTGTTAGCCAGGATGGTCTCGATCTGCCGACCTCAGGTGATCTGTCTGCCTCGGCCTCCCAAAGTGCTGGGATTACAGGCGTGAGCCACCGTGCCTGGCCCGCCTCATTCTATTAAACAGCTGCCTGGGTTCCCATGTGTGGAGTAGCATAGTTCATTTTCTAAATCCCCTTCAGATGGACATATAAGTTGTTTCAAGTCTTACATAATGAAAAACAACACAATGCCTGCTTTCTTTCCCTTTTAATTATTTTTAAATGAAAGTAACATATGTGGAAGTCAAACAGTATAAGAAAACATGTCATAAAAGCTGACGGTCGCTTGTGCGGTCGCTGCTCCAGGTCTGCTTACCCTGCCACAGCCCTGCAGCCCTGACTCTGCATCCTAGGCTGGCACTTCCAATTCCTGTAACTACTCAATCTTGTATTTATCCTCATCTTTCTTTCTTTCTTTTTTTGAGATAGAGTCTTGCTCTGTCACCCAGGCTAGAGTGTAGTGGCACCATCTTGGCTCATTGCAGCCTCTGCCCCCTGGGTTTAAGCAATTCTCCTGCCTCAGCCTCCACAGTGGCTGGGACTACAGGCATGTGCCATCATGCTTGGGTAATTTTTGTGTTTTTAGTAGAAATGGGGTTTCACCATGTTGGCCAGGCTGGTCTCAAACTCCTGACCTCGTGATCTGCCCACCTGGGCCTCTCAAAGTGCTGGGATTACAGGAGTAAGCCACGGTGCCTGGCCCTCATCTTTCTAAGTATTGTGCTTGTGCTGTGACTTTGATCATTTTTGATCATTTTTTTTTTTTTGCAGTTTATGACTCCTCAGTCAGGAATTGTAAGTCTTAGCCTTCACCCTGTTCACAAACATTAGAAACATTGCCCTCCCTCACTTCCCAACAGAGTTATATCACAATTTGTGAACAAATCAATACACAAAATTCAACATATAATAGCTATTTAAATACCACCCACGACTGAGCCATGTAGTGTACTATGAAGACATTTCCTTTCTCATATGACTTTGCACGTGTGGCAGACATTTCAGCAGATCCCCAAAATCCAGGACTGCTGGCCTCACTGGCAGGTCAGACAAGTCCAGGGAAGAGGAGTTCCCTGAAAGTGACTGGCCTGGTTCTATGGCAGCCCTTTCCATGTGTTACAGAGCAGGTGTATAAAAGTGGCCCTCAGAGGGAATGTGGCATGCAGGGTTTGCATCAGGGTCCACACTTATGGAGGGAGGAAGGACAGTATTGGGCAGAGTTCAGCCATGCTGTGGGCCTGGCAGAGCCTTGGCCCAACTCCCTGGGAGCTTCAGGGTAAATGTGTCCTACCAGAGTTATTCCCTGTCCAGCTAAAATGGCCAGGCCTTCCTTGATATGCCCGCTTCCATCAGCCAGAGATGTGGATGCTCCTGAAAGAATGAGTCCTTGGGTAAGGCAACTCTCTGTAGCTGAGGCAAATCCTGAAGGCACTGGAGGCCTTCTCTGCAACATGGTATTATGCCCTTTCTCGACAGGGGTTTAAGGGGTGCACATCTGTGTCCACCCTGCATGCATGGTGTATACACATATGCAACCCACATACACATATATATATACACTCATGCACAAATGGAAGCATGCTTATTTTGCACTTAATGGTATGACTTGGAGATTGCTGTGCCCCAACCATGGGCCCAGAGTTTGGTTACAGGCAGGTGCAAGGCAGGTAGCATCCGACGTGCTGCCATCTCCCTGAAGCACCCAGTGTGTGGGGATTGTACATCAGAGTTGGTATTGGGGTGTGCAAACAAGGAAGAAAGGACAAACTGTAAGCTCACGGGACTCATGGCCTGGTCATGGGGAGGATGCAAAAGTCATGAAGGAACAAGGTCCTAGGGTGTGGCCTTCCTGAGACAGTGGGTGGTTGAGGATGGGGGGGACCAGGCTGGCTGGAACCGTTGGGGGTGGGAAGGGGTGGTTCCTGAGGAAGGGACTGAGCATGGGCTGAGCAGGAAGTGCAGAAAAGGGAAAGACATCACTGGTGGAGAAAGTAGGTGCAATGGGTGGGAGAGGGTGCAGTGAGGGAGCCCAGGCCAGGCCACACCTGTGCTGGGGGCTCTGCAGGGGGCCCGCTGGGAGGCTGAGTGGCCCTGTCTCCAAGAGAGATGCCTTTGGAGACCTTCCAAGGGACTTGCTGGATCTCCACCAGGTTTCTGCCATACCTACCTCTGCGGCAAGCGAGTCCCAGACTCTCCAATTCTCTGGCACCCAACATCCTTGCAAAACGTTCCGTAAGACAGAGAGAGGAGAGGGGCCCATCCCTGCAAACCTGGGGCTCCACCAGGGGAATGGGATTCGCTTCTCGGCCTCCCTTTGGGGACCCCATGGGGCTCTCTGGACCCACCAGGTCTGCAGGCCAAGTCTATCGGTTGGCAGCTGGAGAATCCCACAGACACGGATGCATTTTCAAAATGCCTCAGAAATATGGCTTTTTTTGTAATTAAAATATTTGAGTCTGGATGCGATTTAGCCCCATAATATAGTGGTTTGCTTAATGACTACAGAATATTGTCTTATCTGAGGAGAAGCAGGACGTTTTAAGACCACAGAGTCCAGAATTCACAGCTTGGAATTTTCACCCATGCTGGCTGTTAACTGACTTGAGCCATTAAAGGGAAAGAATTTGTGGCAAACCCTGAGGTGCTTGTGCAAATCCACAGACATGCTTGAATCCTTTTAAAACAAGCATCCGGCGAGCCAACCATTTCAGAAAAACAGGCTGCTTCATCGGAAGGTTTGCAAAGGCTTCTGTGGCTCCCAAATAAAGTTTCTGCACATGGTTCCACTTCCTGACAAAGACCAAACCTCTAAAACCTAACTGCGTGTTTAACAGACACTGGCAGAACTGTGCGGAATTTTGATTTTCTTGAGAAGCATGGAAAGACCTCGTCGCCCACCTCAGAGCCACGTCTTGGTCTGCCATTTTTTTTTGCACTGTGGGTCTTGCCTGGCTGTGGTATAAACCAGGGCACACAGGAGAGTCCTGCCCTGTATTTTAGTAGAGTTAAGGTTTCACCATGTTGGCCAGGATGGTCTCAATCTCCTGACCTTGTGATCCACCTGCCTCGGCCTCCTAAAGTGCTGGGATTACAGGCGTGAGCCACGGCACTCGGCCTTGTGGAGGTATTCTTATCTAATCTTCATCCAACAAGACAGGGCAGTTCTTTTCTCTGGGCTAACCAGTTGCATTTAAACCTTTCTCCCATGAACTTTTCAACAATAGTAGCAATGATGGGGCTTTGCACAACCTGTCCTTATGCACTTTCTCTTTATAATAGGAGAGGATGATGTGGGGAAAATAAAGTCTTCTGAGCAGCACGTGTATTCAGCCCGAGAAATCGCAGTAATGACACCAGGCTCCAAGCTGTAGGGAGAGGTGCCTGCCTCCTCCCACAGATCTGAGGGTGACTGCAGACAGCCTCGTGGGAGGCAGTGCTGTGCGGTGGTCAGACCTAGGGACCAGGCTCTGGAGCCTCGATCTGCCCAGGTTCAGAGCTGATCTGTCCCTGACCAGCTGGCTACCCCTGGGCAGATGGCTTCACCACTCTGGGTGCGTTTCCTCATCTACAAAATGGGACCCCCACCGTACCCACCTCACAGGGTCCTGGAGGGAGTTCTGTGGACTAACAAGAGCACAGAATACCATCTGGCACATGGCATGCGTTCAGTAAATGTCAATCTTCCCCACAGCAGCTGCAACTTCTGAAATATTGGCGATGGTGGAAAATGTGCAGATTTGTGGTAGGATGTAGGCTGGCCATGGTGAGAAAATGAAAGCTTTTACCTGGGGCTTATCAGTGGCAGTGACTGCTTCCGGAGCAAAAGGGCAATGTTGGCAAGGCCAGAACCCCAGCCCTTTCTTCAAGGTCAGAACCCTGGCTCCTCCCCAGCCCCTCCTCCAGCAGCATGGCTTCCTTGCTGCATTGCAATCACTTGGGGAGCTTTCAAAACAAATCGGATGTCTGCACCAAATCCCCAGAGACTCTGATTTAACTGGCCTAGGTGTGGCCTGGACACTGAGATTTCTAACATTCCTGGGCCACTGAGACCCTAAAGCCTGCGGGTAATAAGGGGGCAGCCGTGCTGGTGGCCTGGCACTGCAGCCGCAGGGGCCCTGCGTTTCACAGAAGCCCAGGGTTCCCTGGGTGATTGGCAGATGCCTTTGAAAATTCCGCTGCAGGCACCCTGTAGTCCCAGCACTTAGGGAGGCTGAGGCTGGAGGATCACTCAAGCCCAGGAGACTAGCATTGCAGTGAGCTATGATTATACCGTTGCACTCCATCCTGGGAAATAGGGTGAGATCCTGTCTCTTAAAAGGAAAGAAACAAGGAATATCCCACTTCCAAAAGGGAAGGGAAATGGCCTCATCTCATTCCCAAAGCACACCTGAAGCCTGACAAACTATGGTGTGGCCAGACCCCTTAGGAGGGGAAGGCCATCTTGCTTACAGGTCCGCTTCCCCCACCCCAAGGCAAAGTTTGTCTCTGAGCTGTTCTTCCCCTTCTGGGCACCTGTGACGTCTCTGGTGGTCCAGCCAGGTGGTGGGTGGAGTTGGGCTGGCCCTGGGAATGCTGCTGGTTCAGGCGGAAGGTCTCCCTGGCTCAGGCTCTGAGCTGCCTGCCTCAGGCCACCCTGCAAGGGTGTGAAGTGGTTTTCACTTCGACCTCAGCTCCAGTCGGGGGGATGCTCGCTGCCTGTACACACCTGCATGTCAACAGGATGGGCTCTGATAAAGGTAAGGGTGTGTGGGGGGAAGGCAGAGGGGTCCAGTACAATACTGGGGTGAAGGAAGTGGTTCATCTTCGGGTGAAGTCCCAGTGGTTCATATTTACAACCTTAGAATTCGAGAAGGTTCCTAAGGCCTCCCAAGTCACTCCATCCACACTTGAAGAAAACCACAAGCACTTAAGGAACAAAATAATGTTTTTATTAAAAATTGTACCCATAGCACCTCTCTGTCTTCCTACAAGTTATTTTTTTCTTTTTTTTAAACGAGATCTGGTTTTCTGCACAATTTCAGAAAATGTTGTAGGGAACACTTCAGGGCTGACCGGGGCACTCCCTAAACCAGAAGGTGACGCGGGAAGGAGACGTGTCCCAGCGGGCGAGCTCAGCTCAGGGGTTTCCACTTGTCCTCACCTTTCAGACTGGATCCATGCTACAGGGACACGGACCGACAGGGAGCCGCACTTAGGAACACAGACGGGTTGCTCATAGGGAGAATAGCTACACTGTGAGCCATGAATGTGTAAGAAATAAAAACCATGCTACTAGCCGTTATGCAAACACCATGCTTCAGCCCAGTCACAGTCAGATACAAGCATGGCCTCCGGAGAACTGTACAGAGTGAGCCACCTCCCGGGGCTGTGGAGGCACCTTCCGCACAGTGGCCGTCTGTGCCTCGTCTCCCCGGGGTCACTCATTATTTTGTTATGGCATTGAATGAAGTGTGCCTTATAAAAGCAGGCAGGGAGAGAAGCTGAAGGGGAGGTTGGGGAGAGGGGCTTGGGCTGGACCGATTCACCCAGAAGGTGGCTGAGCAGGAGGCCGAGGGGACATGGCCTAGCGGCTCTCAGCTCACCTGCCTGGAACCTGTGTTCTGGCGCCCGAGGAGGAGGCAGCACTGCACACCCATCCCTGTGGCTCATACGGAGCCTCCTTGGCCCTCTGTGACCGCATCCTCACAGGGCCAAACAGTCTGAAATGAACCGCGTCAGGGGTGGGGGAGCGGGTTGGGACTGGGGGGTAGGTGTGGGGGGTGGGGAGACTCAGCCACTGCCATCACAAAGCACCTGCAAGGTGTGACTTTTGGCACAGCAGGAGAGAGGGGGAGCGCGTTCCGCCTAGGCTGGCTTAGAGACATTTTGCTCATCTTCTTTTCAAAACTGAAATTAAAATACAATATCCATCTTCCTAGGGTGTGATTTTCTTTCCCTTCCCTGAAGATGAGGAGTTAGGAATCGATGCTTCTCAAAGCCTGTATTGCTCTAAAAGGCTGAAATCGACCTGGAAACACCCAACTCTGTTCCTTTGCGCAGGTGGTTCTCATGGGAGAGGGTCGCTCTGAGTGATGGGCGTGGGCACCGTCCCAAGCACAGTCCAGCCGCAGCCAGGAGGCCAGCACAGCCTCGGACAGTACACCCCGTACACATCAAGGTTTACTAAGAGTGGAGGGAGACAGAAAACGCGAGCTTGAAACCAAAGCGTCATGATGCTGTATCAAAACCCCAAGAGCAAAACACACCTTGAACCTGGTGGTCATCCTCAACCTCTCTCCCGGGCATTTGAAGCCACATCCTTACGGCTGAAGGGAGCAATCGGAGCACACAGAGGGCAGCGCGGTCCTTGTTTTACATTTATCGTTTCTCTTCTGAGAAAGTCCAGTGCTCACATCCTGGCTTCCTGCCCACTACGCCCTCTCCAGGGCTGAGAAGGACGCAGCTCTGTCCACTGAGGCGAGTCCTGTCCAGAGAACTGTGGGCTGCAATTCTCACGTAGAAGTGGCTTTGGGCAGAGCAGCTAGGATTTTTGGTTTAGAATATTTCCCCCTCCACTCAGAAAAAGGAGGAGAAAAGGAAGAAGGACTGGGGAGGGAGGGAGGGAGGGAGAAGTAGGGGGAGGAAGGAAAGAAGAGAGGGAGGGAGGGAGAAAGGAAGGAAAGAAGGAAGAGAGGGAGGGCAGAAGTGGGGGAGGAAGGAAAGAAGAGAGGGAGGAAGGAAGGAAGGAAAGGAAGGGTAAAGGAAAGTAAGGAAGGGAAGGAGGAGAGGAGAGAGAGAAAAAGGAAACTTTGCATACAGTCTACTTTTGGAAGGACTGAAAGGGTTTTCCACTCCAAACAACACTCCTTAGTCTCCTGGGGCCACACCCAGCAATGCTGACAGCAGAGAATCCAGACAATATCCATACCCTCTGCCCACAGAGGTGCACAAGACATCTGGGCAAGCAGAGGGCACACTGTCTGCACGTGGCCAGGAGACTGGCCCCTGGTGGCACTGGCCAGATACTGCTCAGCTGTCCCCTAACCTCAGTCACTGGAGGAACAGCACCTGCCATTCATGGTGCACAGTGGGGCATTGACAGAGTGATCTTGAATCTGGTGTGTGCCACGCTTCTGCTTGTATGGGGGCACTTGGGGGCACTTACAGGGACCTGGGGCACACACGCCCATGAGCACCAGCAGGGCACCTGTTCCATCCAGACCCAGGCTGAGTGGTGGACCACAGCAGCCCAGGCAGCTGTTGCAAAAATGACATTGAGGGGCTGGAGGCACGGCCATGCCTGGACTGTTAAGTTTTCCAAAGCAGTTCATACTATTTTCGTCTAGCCAAAAGATTTAAACCAAACAAGGATGATTAAAGAAAAAGAAAATATTTCCAGAAAACCTGTTAAGGCTAAAAGCTGGCCTCAGACTGGGAGAGGGGGCAGCAGCAGCACCAGCGGTGGAGAAGCGGTGGCTGCCGAGGGAGGCAGGACAGAGGGAAGGGCAGCCTGGCGTGCACGAGGCAAGTCGGGAGCGTGTGTTCTCAGAGCTATTTTGCTTTATTTGCAGACACTGTTGTTTTTCATCTTTCCCACATACAAAGCTGAACAATGAATAAAAAGGCACCTGGAGACAGCAAAGACGCATTCATTTCATGTGACATCGTTTAAAAAAAGATAAAAAGATTTAAAAAATACTCTGGTTAACAATGCACGCTTCCTACGTAACAAGCAATCCTGGAGAAGCCGTTCTGTGTCCTCGTGTCCCGTGGAGTTGGCCGTGTGCTGTGTTGTGGGGAGGAGAGGGCCGGCATGGCGAGGCCCCCTACTCCCACTCTGTCAGGTGGGAAGGAAGGAGGAAGGACAGGCAGAAGAGCCTCAAGACCGCACCACAGCAGTGACGCAGAGGGCGACAGCTGGGTCACACCTGAACATCCCTGCCTGGCCGTCGGGAACCTGAAAGGTGACTCTTTGCCTAGAAACTGCTGAGTGAGAACATTTCAGAAATGGATGAAGTTGGGACAAAAAGCGCTGAGCCCAGGGAAAAACGTTTGGTTTTCCGACCCCAGGAGTGAGCTGTGAGCCAGGATGTCCTGTGTTGAGAAGGGTGTGAGCCGCTGGTTCTCTGGAAGAGGAGGTAGAAAGAGACAGGGACCAGCCGGGGCAGCTCTGAGATGTCACCTGACTCTCCACTCCCTCTCCCTGCTTGAGCCTTCCTAGTTGGTCTTGAAGATGGAGAAACCAAGGGCTGGGGAGGTCTGAGGTCCTCCCAGGCCCCGGAGGTGCCAAGCCATTGCACCAGTGAGATACACCTTCTCTTAAAAAGAAAAGAAAAAGAAAGAAACCTGCTTCCTGCAGCGATGTTACAAAAAGCCATTTAAAAAAACCTTCCTAATTGAAATCTAGTGTCCACAAGTAGGTAAAATCATCACTTATCAGAATTATTTTTTTAAACAAAAACTTCAGCTCAGTTATTGGAGTTGATTGTCTTAACAAAAATAGACTCCGCAGTTAGCCTCCGTTCCGCCCTGAGGGAGGCGCGGCACCGCGCTCACACGAAGGAGGAGAAGCCGGTGAGCGGAGTCCGCGCGCCGGGGCCAGCTGGGGTGTAGACGCCGCCCGCGCTCTGCGTGGTGATGACCGGGTGCAGCTGCGCGCCTGCCTCGGAGCCAGCCACCGCCTCGTACCTGTGCGGCGCAGGTGCGCGGCCCTGGGCCCGGCGCTTCCACGAATTGTAGTAGGTGGGGTCGCTCATGTAGTGGTTCACGAACGAGTGCTTGGGCAGTGCCTCCTCGTACTCGGAGTCGGTAGCCTGCGGGGCAGTAGAGAGGCTGTGTAAGCGCAGGGCAGGGCGTGGCCATTGAGGGCCAGAGCGCGCTGGGCGAGGCCTGGCGGTGGGGGCAACTCGCCGGGTGGGGGACCGTGTCGCGGTCTCAAGCCCTCTACCTCTCTACACGGGAGAGCAAGCAGCCCCCCACAGCACTCCCTCTCTGATCCAGGCCTGGCCAACACTGCTTTCTCAGCTGCATGCAGCCCCCTCACTCTGCACCAGCTGGTCTCTGAGAAGAGCTGGGCCTCCACCCAGGAGAGGTCTACACGGCCTCCTTTCTTCAGGAGAGGTCTACACCGCCTCCCCACTCCAGGACAGGTCTACACAGGCTTCCTAACCCCATGAGAGGTCTACACAACCTCCCTATCCCAGCAAAGGTCTATGTGGCCTCTGCACACAGCCCCGAGGGAACTCTGCCTGCCCCATGGATCGTAACATAGAAGAGACCCAGGGCTGGGGGAAGACCTGGGTCTTCGGCTTGCCTGAGACTAAGACTTGGGCTGCTAAGGGCAAAGTGAAAGGATTCTGGAGGTGATGATGCAGAGGGGAAGAGTGGGGATGGGAGGGGAGGGGTGCATCCTCCCCTTGCAAGTGACCCTGCAACATCACATCCATGGAGCCCTCCAAGGGTGGGGAGGCCAAGCAATGGAACCGCCTGAATAAGCCAGGTGCCTCATATGTCTCTCCCCACCAGGTACGGAATGGCCTGGCCTCTCAAACACCTGGAAAAGTGGCCTGAGGCCTCCCACTGATGTTTGAAGATCAGTCCCTTTGAGGTTTTCCCCCTTTTAATAAAGTAAATCAGCAGATTCCATTAAGAACTTGGACCCCACATGTTTTCTATGATGCAAAGTCATTGGAAGGACTGTTAAAGGAGAAAGCGGACTTTGGAAGGCTAAGGCGGGCAGATCACAAGGTCACGACATCGTGACCAGCCTGGCCAACATGGTGAGACCCCATCTCTACTAAAAATACAAAAATTTGCTGGGTGTGGTGGCAGGTGCCTGTAATCCCAGCTACTTGGGAGGCTGAGGCAGGAGAATCCCTTGAACCTGGGAGGCAGAGGTACAGTGAGCTGAGATCGAACCCCTGCACTCCAGCTTGGGCAACAGAGCAAGACTCTGTCTCCAAAAAAAAAAAAAAAAAAAGAGTAAGTAGAGGCTGAAATGGGTATTTTTTTTCCCCAAGAAGGTGAAGGTCTCAGTTTTGCTGGTAAGTGCCACATCCTCCCAGATGCACGGAATCATCACGGGACCCTCACCTGTGTGTCCTGGGAGCTTCCCGAGCTCCTAGGGGATCCACCTGCCGACACAGAGACTGAGGCTCTGCTGTGGAACCAACACTAAGGTACCTCCCAGGGCCCCCATCTCTCACAGGGGTCAGGCGGAGCTGCCCTTTTTCTCTCCCCAGAGGGTATCAAGGGAACCAGGGAGGAGGTAAAAGAGTGAGCTGCCTCGAAATGCCATCTGAGAATTATCAGCTGTGTGTTAAGGTAGCAGATTCCTGGGTGTGGCTCCAGCGATCCTGACTCCGTGGGTCTGGGGGAGGCCTGGGAATGTACATTTAGAGGCCCCCTGAGGACTCTGATCAGCGGTCAGGCTGGGAGCTGTGCCTTGTGGATATTTAGATGGGGGGCTGTGGCTCCAGAAGTGGGCCCCATTGCCAGCAACAGCAGCTCTTTCAGAAGTAAACATTCTAGAAGGAAAGTTGCAAATCCAGTTCCCCCTAGGGTGTGTGAGCAGTGTCCTTGCAGCTGGCAGGGGAGGGGGGGCAGGGGATGGGAGAGCTGCCAGCTCCCCTAATTTTTCAGGGAGTCCACACTGAGACCCAGGAAAACAGAAGCATCCCTGGGTGCGATGTTCCTGCCAGCTGCTCTCTCATCTGACAGTCGGAGAGTGAATTACCCACATCAGCACCCAGGCAGGAAGATCTGATCCGTGAGCTGACACTATCCCGCACCAGGGGATGCGCGTCCGTCCCGGAAGCCTGTGTGAGCAATCAGCCTCCAGGCTGTGCAGAAACCCCATGGAGGTGTAGCAGGGAGCCAGAGACTCCTGGGATTTGGGGACACAGACTGAAAATCTAGCTCTAACTGGAGTATTTATGTGAAAGTAATAGTGAGTCACAGATTTGGGACTTTTCTGAATATTAAGTGTAAACTGGTTTATGGTACAATAAACAGAACAGCTGAATCCATCTGTGGCTCCTCTGCATTTAGGAGAATTGCAGAGGTAAGATGTGTCTTCCCACATACACTGGGACCCCCGATCAGCCTACTTCTCCTTCGTCGAGAGAGGATGATAAACGTGGCAGCGGCTCCTTTTTCGAGAACGCCAGTTACATTCCAGATTAATGCCCCGCTGTGATCTTTGCAACTGGCAGAGGATCCTATGATGCAGATGTTATTGTTCCACTTTATGAATAGCTAAGCAAGGCTCGCAGGAGAGGCTAGGCGGGAGCTTGCACCTGACTCCCAACCCCCGAGCGCTCACCCACCTCCGCAGATCCTGCGACTTCCTCCCAGCTCCAGGCTTGAATCCTCTTGGATCTTCTGAACAGGTTCTACAACCCCCTATTCCAAATTCCAAAACCCACAATGCTCTGAAACTTAAAAGGCTTTTTAATAACTCATTTGATGGTGAAGGCTGAGCTGACTTGAGCTAACTTGGCAGCTTACCCTTGGCTGAACTGATGTAGGGCCATTCAGTGTGAACATTCTCATGTTTTGCTACAAGCAGACTAATGTGTTTGATCACAAAGTGCTGGCCTGACCCTACTGGAGCTGCTCCTTAACATACAATGTACTCCCAAACTTGAAAAACACGGAATTCTTAAATATATCTGGTCTCAAGGTTTTTAGCTAAGAGATCAGGGATCTGTATTTGTGGCTGTTTAAGATTTATTTATTTATTTAATGGAGTTTCACTCTTGTAGCCCAGGCTGGAGTGCAGTGGCACTATCTTGGCTCACTGCAACCTCCACTTCCCCAGTTCAAGTGAGTCTCCGGCCTCAACCTCCCGAGTAGCTGAGATTTCAGGTGTCCACCACCACACCTGGCTAATTTTTCTATTTTTAGTAGAAATGGGGCTTTACCATGTTGGCCGGGCTGGTCTTGAACAACTGACCTCAGGTCATCTGCCTGCCTTAGCCTCCCAAAGTGCTGGGATTACAGGCATGAGCCACCATGCCCAGCCTGTTTAAGATTTATTCTTCATCTGTTTTCTAAAGGCCTTGAGGTGGCTTACAAAGGGAAGCTCTGTGTAAACGCAAACAGAAGAAAACAGAGCAAAGATCATTCGAAAGAAGCCAAAGGAATCCACGATTCGCCCCTGAACCGGATCTGTTACTTCTTTGGAGACGAACTTGGAACTGAAACCTCCTGAAGCTTAGGGAAAATCACACGTATTGAAATGCAGTGAAGGTATCACTTTTCTTGTGAAAAATTCACAGAATGGTTAGGAACGAATGACAGAAATTTAGTGCTAGGTTTCATAGGCTGGGGTTAGGGTTCATTATCATTTGAAGGTCAAGTATGAGGTTCAAGACTTTCACCCTCTTTTGACTATATTCCCAGGTCCCAGGGGTCTTCCCGGTTCAACTTCCCTACCACAAGGGATCCTGGTGTGGAAAAACAAGAGAAGTGGTGACTGGATTCGATTTTCTTGTCTTGTGTCTGAAAGAATCAACATCCCCAAATGCAAGTGACCTTCTTTGGGTCATACTGGCCGGGGCCAGACTGGGGCCAGAACCAGCCTGGTTTCTCAGCCAAAGGTGACAGAAATAAAGTCTTTCTGGTAGCAGGGAGGAGAAACCTTCAACCGCAGTTCTAGAAAAAATAGAGAGACACTATTTATATGGGTGAGTCTTATATGAAAATTGTCTCTGCATGGTGGAGAAATCATCAATTGCAGTGGGAGGGCATGTCATGAATTCTGTTTCAGTTAGTCTGTCTTGCACCCACTTGGTGACTCTTTGGGCATCTCTCTGCCCCCTGCATGCCCTTGCCAGGCTGTAGGGAAGCAGGGTTCATGTCAGGTGGGGCCTAGGGGTGGTCCAGAAGGGACTGCTGAGCTCTTGCTGGAGTCTACATTTCCAAGAGCATGTCCAGAACTCCTTAGAGAATGAATATGACACACGGCCCACGCCCATCTGCGTGTTTATACCATTTCTTTTACGGCTTGTATGTATGTTGCTATGTTATTATGATGTGTTTCCTCAGCCAAAGATCTAAAAGTCCTATAGTTTCAAGAGAAGAGTCTGTGACACATGTGGGTGCCAAGAAGGGGGCCTGGCAGGAGACACAAATTGGGAGTATGTGGTTGTCCAGCTCACAGTGATTCCTGTCATTTGCATCTGGGCCCCAACCCCTTCTTTGAAGAAAGCAGTTCTTCCACACCACATGGACGGGCTAGCCTGTCTCTCAGAAAACTGTGATTGGCTGATGGTTGGGCATATGACTTCAGTTCAGCGAATCAGGGTCTTATCCTGGGATTTTTTTTTTCTTTTTTTCACACTGCAGCTGGAAGGGAGGCATGCTTTGTTCTGGGGAGAAAAGCTGAGAGGCGGTGAGTTCTGAGTGGCTACTGGCCACAGACCCAGCCAAGTGATCTATAATAACAGCCAATCAGGGAGAACAAAACCATTGTGCAGAAAGAAGCAGAGACAAGAGGCTCCAAGAGGTTTCTCTTCCTTCTTGCTCTCTATTTAGGGAGGGGAAGTGAGAATACACCCAGGGCCACATGACAAATAAATGCCAGGCAGAGCTGGAGCTAAAAGCTGAGCTTCCTGGCTTCTGCTCGGCCCCTGTCATTGCCTCTTTGAGAAACCACAATCTTAAAATGCCATTCTTCCTCCTGCTGCCTGCTCTGTTTATTACTTGTATGACATTATTATTTTTTAATGGGGATGTATTTTAGTGAGTTACAATTACTGACAAAAAAGAAATGCTGCAGGGTCCTTTTTTGGTAAGTTTCCTGTGTGATGTGTGTCGGTTTCCCAGGAAACCCTGGAAGGACAGAATGTGATTGGATGTGGTGTCAGACTGACTGTGAGAGTTTCTAAAGGTGCAGACCTGCCTGGAAAGTAGCCAATAAAGATAATCTCAACACCTTGGGTATTATATTGGCAAGATGAAAGACTCAAATATTATTAAGGAATTAATTAGGTACGATGGGGTTGGTCTAAGTTGGTCGGAGCAGGACGGATTTTAAAGACAGTTTCTTTGGATTTCAAAAACAATTTTTAACGTGATTGGAACAGCAGATATCATTCATAAGCAGCCCTGTGATAAAACCATGACAAACCTTCCAGTTTCTAAACAGAAAATTGGGAATAGCCACAGCATGTGTCGTGTGACACTTATGGTATAATTCAGAGCAGCACCTCGGGTCAGGCAGGCCTCTGTGCACCTGGGAACTGATTCGCAGGATTTTCACTTTAGCAATAGTTCTGAGAGTGGTTTAAAAATGCCCTGGGGATAAAAGGATGGCATCCCTGTTTTCTTAGTGAGATCTCAGCTTCTCAAGACAGTTTTTCTAGCAGAGACTGCATAGGGCTTCTCACTCTTATACCCTGGGCCCTGGGAGAAGAGGGTGAGCAGGAGAAGCCTGCCTCTGCCCATGGTTCTAACCAGCAAACATGCTGTATCAAAACACTGGATTGAAGCCAGGGCCAAGGACGTACATTACTCTTTATTCCTAACATCTCGGTTTATAATATATTCAAATCTATAAGCTGCCTCCAGTAGAGAGGATAAACATCTTAAACCTTCATCTAAATCCAAGCCATTTTTAGATAGTCCTATTTGAAAACAGCATTGCAGCTTTTGGGTTTATTCCATTGCTGAGCAGCTTTCTGACTGTTTGCCCTGCAATGCTTTCTTCTCTCTCTAACAGCCTTTTCTATAGTTCTGTGACTTGATTCTGTCTTTGTAAATTTGGTGTTAAGGGACCAGGCCAAAGCCCATATTTCTTCCCAATCCCCTCTGAATATCACAGTTACTAGTCATGAAGGCAAGGCTATTTCTGGAATGGCAATGTGAGGAGGTCAGCAGACCCTCTCCTCAGTTTCATTTAACAGGTGAAAAGTATTTTATAAACAACCATCTAAAATCTTTGAAGGCTGGGTGCAGTGGTTCATGCCTGTAATCCCAGCACTTTGGGAGGCCCAGGCAAGTGGATCACCTGAGGTCAGGAGTTAGAGACCAGTCTGGCCAACATAGCAAAACCCCATCTGTACTAAAAATACAAAAAATAGTCAGGCATGGGGCTGCACACCTGCAATCCCAACTACTTGGGAGGCTGAGGCAGGAGAATCACTTGAACCTGGCAGGTGGAGGTTACAGTGAGCCAAGATCATGCCACTGTACTCCAGCCTGGGTGACAGAGCAAGTCTCCCTCTCAAAAAAAAAAAAAAAAAAAAGTCTTGGGCAATGGTGCTAAGAGTAGATAGCAAATGGAGAAAGATTTATACAAGAAAATCTGGTAAATCTCACCTAATAATGAGAGTCTGTGGTGCCTGAGCCATGACCTACTCTCCCTACCCAATGCCCCCAGCCCAGTGTGACAGAAACTACTCTGGGCAGATATGGCAACATGGCAGGGCTCCTGGTCTAGGAATTTACCTTGGAGAGGAAAGTTCTGGCATCTCTTACCCATCTTCCCCTTTCCCCCAACCCAGCTCCATGTTGAAGAAGCTCTATTCTAGGCAGAGATGGCCAAGAGTACTGGGGCTCCTGTCCCTCATCCAGCCTTTGCTAGGAGGCTGGGAGTCTATACCAGGTGTGGCAGGCCAAGAATACTGGGCCCTGATTGCCCACACCCCAGCCTGTTTGTAGGAAGAAGTCCCACACTGGGAGCAGCAAGCCCAGAAGTCCAGGGACTGCCCTCTCAACCCAGTGCCCCACTTGTGTGGCAAGTATGTCACTATGGAAGAAGGAGGCTATTGTCCTCACCTCCAGCTTTGGTGCAGTGACACAGAGGTCCTGCATGAGATGGACAGTTAGTCTATAAGAACAGAGAGCTTCCAGCTCCACCTGAGGAAAATGACTTTATTTGGAACAGAGCATACCTAAGGACATTGTCGAACACTGTGGAGCCTTTAGGGGTAAGGGATGAAGAGGAAGCTGATAGCTCCATGTCAGCAACAATGGAAGTTTAACAGAGAGAACCAGGAAAAGAGACTTCTGAAGCTAAGAAGAGGCCTCTTAGTGTCAGTGCAAGCTTCAAAGACTGACAGCATCTGGTAACTGCAGAAAAGCTGGACTTCAACTGGATCAGAGGTGTGGAGCAATTTATGCACTAAGGCATTGCTGAAAAAACCAGAGCTAGCAAGTAGTGGAGGTGGACTGCTGGGTTGATACCAGTAGTGGTAAACCACCCAGAATCTTAATGGGGACAGGAAAAGTGAGCCCAGCTAAAACCACAGCCATCCCTGGGAGGCAGGAAGACGCTATGCATTGCCCAAGACTGAGGAGCAACATCAGAGCATACACAATGCAGGGGAAATGGACTTTACTGAACGAATCCAGCCAAATCACTGAAAAAACAAGCAAATAAGCAAGCAACAATAACCCTCAAGGAGGCATGAATATCATTATTCAGTTATTACAATATATTATAAAATATGATCTGTTTTCAAACAAACCCAGGGAAGTATAATGCATACACAGGAAAACAATAAAAAGAAGGTAGCCTCTGAGGGTGCCTAAACATTGGACTAAGCAGGCAAAGACTTCAAAGGTAGCTATTATAATTATGTTCAAATAACTAAAGAAGATCATGTTTATAAAATGAAAGAAATGTATGATCACAATTGAAGAATATCAATAAAGTGATAGAAATTACTTAAAAAACACAAGTGGGAAGTTCTTGAGTTGAAAAATGTAATAACTGAAATTTAAAATTCATTAGATAGGCTCAATAGTAGACTTGAGCTGGCAGAGGAAAGAATCAGTCCACTTGAAGATAGATTGATAGAGATTATGCATCTGAAAAAAAGACTTAAAAATTGACAGAGCCTCTGATAAATCTGAGACAGCACTAAGAGCACCAACATACGTGTCATAAGAATATCAGAATGAAAGGAGAAAGAGAAAAAAGCAAAAAAAAAAAATACTCAATAATGACTTAAAGTTTCCCAAATTTGATAAAAAGTATTAATCTACAGGCAAAATATGTATAATAATAGCACAAAAAGAAAAGGAAAAAAATACAGCTATAGGAGTAAAGTTCCCCTAAGTCACCAAAATTTACTATAAATCTTAAGTAGATACTAAAACTAGAGTAAGCCACTAACAAAAATAACCAAATAAATATAGCAAAAGCAAAAACAAGGAAGTCAAAATGATATATTTGGAAAATTAATTTAACAAAAAGAAGCTGATAATGGAAAATAGAGAATAAAGATATAAGACATATCTTAATTAGAAAGCAAATACCTGATAAAAGGGTAAATATAACAAGAGGATGTAACAATTATAAATATACACATACCTAACAACAGAGCCTCAAAATACATGAAATTAAATGAATCGATGTGAAGAGAGAAACAGACAATTCAATACAAATAGATATTTCAATATATTAGCAAATGGAAAAACTGAGAAGATCAGACATATCAAAGATGGAAACAACATTATAAATCAACCAGAGCTACAGACACATACAGAACACTCCACCCAAAGCAGCAGAATGACACATTTTCTCAAGTAGGTAGGAAACATGCTCCAGTATAGACCATGTGCCAGGCCTTAAAACAAGACCCAGTGAATTTTAAAGGACTGAAAATAAATATATAAAATAGGTTTCTCTGACTAAAATAGGGCACAATTAGAAATAAATAACAGGAGAAAATGTGGGAAATTCACAAATATGAGAAAATGTAAAACATAGCCCTAAATAACAATTGTGTCAAAGAAGAAATTACAGAGAAAATTTAAAAAGTACTTTGAGATAAGTAAAATAAAAGCATAACATAGCAACACTTATGCGATGCGGTTAACACAGTTCTTAGTGGGGTTTTAGCCATAAAGTCCTGTGTTTACAAAAAAAGAAAGATCTCAAATCAACAACCTAAACTTCCAACTCAGAAAATTGAAAAAAGAAGAGCAAACTAACTCCAAAGCAGGCAGAAAAAAGAAAGTCATAAAGATTAGAGTAGAAATAAATAAAATATAAAGTCGAAAAATAAAAGAGAAAATCAATGAAACTACAGTTAGTTCTCTGCAAAGATTAACTGACAAAACTTTAAACAGAAATAAGAGAAAGAAGACTCAAATTATTAAAATCAGGAATGAATTAGGGATATTAATTAACACTGCCTTTACAGAAATGAAGGATAATAACTGTATACAACTATAAGCAACTGTATCTTAACAAATTAATGAGATAACATTAAAAATCCTTAGAAAGACACAAATGAGTGACACTGACTTAACAAACAAAGGAAAAACTGAATAAATCTATAGCCAATAAAGAGATGAAATCTGTAATTAACAACTCCCCACAAACAAAAGCCTAAGACCAGAGGACTTCACTGATGAAATCTGCCAAACATTTAAATAATTAATACCAGCTTTGGAAGTAATACTTCCCAAACCATTCAATAAGGCCAATGTTACGCTAATATAAAAATTACCCAAAGATATGTAAGACAAATAAACTACAGACCTGTATCCCTTATAAGCATAGATATAAAAATGCTCAGCAATATTGCAAACTGAATCCAGCAACATATAGAAAGGATTATACAAAATAAACAAAGGGCATTTACTGCAGGAATGCAAGGTTTAACATCCAAACATCAGTTAATATAATGTGCCATATAAATAGAATAAAGGACAAAAACCAACCAGACACAGAGAAACCATCTGACAAAACTCCAAACCTTTTGATAATAAAAACATTCACCAAACTCAACCAGATAAAGGGCATAAAAGTAGAAATAATCTGAAGTGGAAAAAAGTTAACAGAGCAGGCCTAACACAACTAGCTTTAGAATATCCTGCCTCAAAGATTACCCTTGGCTGGCATCTGGGAACTTGACTGGTAAAAAGTACCTTTCATTGATAAAACATTTTCCCTAAATTATAAGAGTGCAGTGGCTAAACTGCACAAATAATGTGGTTTATGCTAAATATTTGCTTTCTTTCTGGAGTCTGGAGTTTTGCTACATGCTTGGCAGAGGATGCCTATGTGACCAGCTGCCAATAAAAACCCTGGGCACTGAGTTTCTAGTCATCAGTACCTACCCTGCAGGTGCAGTTTGCTCTAAGTGCAAGGCTATGGTAAAGCTGTGGTAGACAACAATTCACATGTGTCCTCAGAACTGCCTGGTAGAGGATTAAATGTGTCCTGTGTGCCTCTATAGGAGAGGACTCTTGGAAGCATGAACTGGTCTCCCCTGGACTTTGCTCTGTGCACATTTTCCCTTTGCCGATTTTGCTCCGTATTCTTTTGCTGTAATAATACATCTTAGTCATGAGGATGTGTGCTGAATTCTGTGAGTGCTTCTAGCGAACTTGGGAGTGTTCTTGGGGATTCCAGACACAACAAACCCGAATGTTCATCAACTGATGAACAGATTTCTAAATATGTTGTATCCATACAATGAAAATTTCCCCCAAATAAAGAAATGAAGTACTGATATATGCCACAACATACATCAGTGAACCCTGTTGAACCCTGAAAACGTTTTGCTGAGTGAAATAAGCCAATCACAAAACCACACATTGCACGAGTCTGTTATAGGAAACGCTCAGAACAGGCAAATCTATAGAGACAGAGAGTGGTTGCCAGAGTTTGGAGGGAGAAGGGAACGGGAGGCGACTGGTAGAGTTATGGGGTTTCTTTTTAGAATGATAAAAAAGTTCCAAATTAGTGGAGATGATTGCAAAACTCTGAAACTACTAAAAACCATTGAATTGTATATTCTAAATGGGCAAAGTATATGGTATGTGAATTATAACTCAATAAAGCATTTTTTAAAAAGAAGATCCTGACTAGAGTAGGGTTTGGGACTAGGAGGGACTAATTGTCAGATGTCAGCCTTTTCAAATCGCCCTGTGACACTTGGCCTGTGTTCCGTTAGACCCTACAAAGAAAGATACACTTCCCAGCTGGGTGTGGTGGCTCATGCCTGTAATCCCAGCACTTTAGGAGGCTGAGGTGGGCAGATCACTTGAGGTCAAGAGTTTGAGACCAGCCTGGCCAATATGGTGAAACCCTGTCTCTACTAAAAATACAAAAAATCAGCCAGGCACAGTGGCAGACACCTGTAATCCCAGCTACTTGGGAGGCTGAGGCATGAGAATCGCTTAAACCCAGGAGGCTGAGGTTGCAGTGAGCTGAGATAGTGCCACTGCACTCCAGCCTGGGCTATAGAGCGAGACTTCGTCCCCTCAACCAAAAAAATATACTTCTGTTCCAAGAAAGCATATGGGTAAATATGTCAAGGAAAATATAACACGTTTGTTTTCTGTGACGGAAGAAATTCTGAACTGAAGTCAGATTTAATAACAATGTGAAAGAGAACTGATGGAACATACAAATTGATGACTTAGTAAAAGTGGTTCAGATGCATTGAAATCAGCATGCAAGTGAAAGAAGCTAGTCACAAAAGACAACATACTGTATGATTTATTTAGATGAGAGGTCCACAGGGGCACACCTAGAGAGGTAGAAAGTAGCTAAGCAGTTGCCAAGAGCTGGGGTTGGCTGCAGGCTTATGTGGGTGGAGTGACTGCTAATCAGTACAGGGTGTTTTGGGGGCTGATGGAAATGTTCTACATTTGACTGTGGTAATGGCTGCACACCTTTGTGAATGGACTAAAAACCACAGAATTGTGTACTTCAAATGGGTGAATTGTATGATATGTGAATTATGTCTCAATCCAGCTGTTTCAAATAGTGGTTCAAAGTGAACTTTACCATGTGAGCTGGCACTTCCAAAATGATCTAAGTCCCCAGTTCCCTCTGTTGGGATCCCATGAATATTGAGTGCCTTCAAATCCCTCAAATTCGTAAGCTTCAAAAGCAGGATGCAGCAAGATTACACAGCAAAGAGCTCTACAGACAAGGGAGGCCACGCTTTATCCGCCCAAGAACCTGGGAAGCACAAGATGGTCCAGGTGTGGGTATTCTTAGCTGGGACTCCACAGGACACTAGGTGGAGGGGTCTATAGAGACTTCTGGGATGCCTTGGGACCCCAGGTCCTTGGTGAAATTCTGCCTGAGGTGGAGAGAGTGTATGCAGCCCGTGACCCAAAAGGCACTAGGAACCATGAGGTGCATTTGTGAGAATGCTTTCCTTCAGCACAGGGCTTGCCACATGTGAACAGTGTGGCCTGGCTCCTGGGACCCTCGCCACCCCAGCCATGCTGCCTGAGACTTAGTTCTGAGAACAGGACTGGTGGGAAAATGGGATTTCCACTTAGACGCTGAGGTCTGCCTCTTCAGTCCAGCTCATCAGTGCATGTCTCAGGGAAGACATTCAAAAACTCTTAGCCTCGGCTTTCTGCCTGTTACATGGGATGATAACACCCTCTGTGCAGAATTCCATTTAGTGTGGGTTCCATGTCCTGCCCTCTTCCCTTTTGCCCCTCTCCCCACACTCATCTCCCTCCCTCTTGCCACCTCTGTGTGTTTTTTGTATTTAGATGTATATGTGTGTGTGCCTATGTGCAGGTGTGTATGTATGTGTGTGCATGTGTGTATTTAGGTATATATGTGTTGTGCATGTATGTATATATGTGTATGCATGTATGGTTGTGTGCATGTGTTTGTACTTGTATTTAGATATGTATGCATGTGTATCTGTGCATGTGTACTTGCACATGGTATATGTGTGTGGTATGTACCTGTGTGCATATGTGTGCATGCATGCATGTTTTAGGTGTGTGCATACATGTGCATGTGTACACACAATATGTGTATAGTTTTGCACATGCATATTTAGGAATGTGCATATGTGTATGTGTGCATGTATTTAGGTATGTAGGTATATGTATGAGTATGTGTATATGATATATGTCTGTAAATGCAAATTTTTGCATGTACATATTTAGGTATGTGTATGTGGATATATTTAGGTGTGTGTTTATGCATGTGTGTGCATGTATTCAGGTGTACAGGTATATGTATGTGTGTGAATGTATTCAGGTGTGTAGTTACATGTATGTATGCAGTATGTATACTTATATATGCATGTGTCTATTTAGGTATGTGCATGTGTTGTGCGTGTGTATTTAGGTATTCATGTGTGTATGCATGTGTGTGCATGTATTCAGATGTATAGGTATATATATATGTGTGTGCATCCGTGTATGTGTACATATGTGTGCATGTGTATATGTGTGTGTATATTTAGGCATGTGCATGTGTTGCATGTATTTAGGTATGCATGTGTGTATGCATGTGTGTGCGTGTATTCAGGTGTATAGGTTTATGTATATGTTTGCATGTTTATACGTGTACATATGTGTGCATGTGTGCGAGTGTGTGTATTTAGGTATGTGCATGTGCTGTGTATTTAGGTATGCATGTGTGTATGCACGTGTGTACATGTATTCAGGTGTGTAGGTATATGTATGTGCATGTGTGTATGTGTACACATGTATGCATATGTGCTTGTATTTGCATGCGTGAATATGTATGGTTAGCTCAGTTCATGGGTGTGCTCAATAACCTTCCATAAAAATTTGCCGATGTTAAATCTCCAAACACACCACACATGCGAGAGGAGAAACAGACCAGTGCATTCCATTAGCTCATGTAGAAAATGCTTTTAGGTACAAGTAACTTCGGGTTCACGGATCCAATCCTGCCCGCCTGCTCTAGGACACACCTCCATGGATGCCTCCCTCCCCTCCTCTGATGTGGGGCTGGAGGAGAATGCTGGGGAGGGGAGGGGTACACTGAGCTCTGGAGACACAGGGGCCTTGCTGGGAGTCAGCTTCAATAGCTGCCTGCTGGACGACCTCAGCCTCTGATCAATAGGGAGGCTGGCCCCACCTCAAGGGTGGACAGCACAGGAGTGCACATTCATCCTGGGCCTGGCCCACAGTGAGTGCAGAAAACACACAGCAGCAAGTGTGCAGCACACAGGAACCACCCACAGCTCTGATACCTCCACAGTGCCCGGATTCTCTAAAGAGCAGCAGCCTGGCAGCAGGGACAGGCCCGGGACTGGCGCTGTGGGATGCAGCTCTTTGGTGATGGAGACTGTCTTGCTCAGAGGCTGCCCTGCTCTGCCCCACGTGCTGCTTTTGTACATGTAGCTAGCTTGTGATAAGCTTTTTCCTTATCACAAAAAGGCAGGTCAGTTTTGCAGGATTTCACTTGACAGCCCCTCAGTTTTAGACAAATGTCCCTTTCCGAGCATCTGCTTTGCCACCTGCTGTTTTTGCCAAGCCCAAGGCTACAGCACCGACAGTGAACCCAGCGTCTTCTGTAAACAGAACACGTGAAGCAAAGCAGAGCCAGCCTCGCCACACCCACCTGCTGGCCCTTCCTACGGGCAGTTCATCTACAACCCACAATTGAAAAGAAGCCATTTGATAGAGCCCTGGGGCTCAATAAGGCCTGAATTCAGGTTAAAATGAAGGTGAGACTTGTTTTAGATTAAATATTGATTTAGAACATGAGTGCCAGGAAGTGGGGCAGGCCTACGTGTCCAGCAAATGGTGGCTGGTTTTCATCCCTCTCCAGTCCTGGCATATCTGAAAGAAAAAAGTCCAGGACTGATGGGGCAACCTCTCCAACTGCTGCTTCAGCCATCTTTGCTGGTAAATGTCAGAAACTCAGACGGTGCACCTGTAGGGAAGGGGTGCTGAGCACCCCCTTGGAGCCCCCTCATGGCTGCCCTGGTGGGTGAACACCAAGACTGCACAGGCTACACACTCCACTTCTGAACTGCTGCAGGGGAGGCCTGAGGCAGGTAGGCCCTGGGGTCCTGGAGGGAGCACATGGAGGCTGACACTCTTGGGGAAGCCATCTCCCTGGTCCAGCTGCTCAGTGAGGAGAGGAACACATCCTGACTCTGAGCTCACCCTGAGCCTGATACCTGACCCGGAACTGCATTGAGAAAATCCCTTTTCTTTAGCACAAGGGAGGGAGCTAGAACAGAAGCTCCCTGGGCAGGTGGGAGGCTGGCAGGGTACGTGTGGAAGCGAAGGTTCAGGGGTGAGCAGGAAGCTCCTATCTGGTGAAGGTTTCACATTTTCTATCCGTCCTGCAGGATCAGAGCTGCTGCCACTCTAACTAGGGTCTAGAGACTACCAACCTATGTTTATCTCTGAAAGTGAAACGGAGAGAGAATGGGCTTCCAGGGCAGCAGTCCACGCTGGGCAAGTTACTGATCCTCCCTGAGCCCCGCTGGCTCCATCCGTAAGAGGTGGTTTAGGCCCAGTTATCCCCAGGACTACATGAGATGGAGCATGTGACAGCAACCAACCGACACTGTCTGCTGGTGCCCAGGCAACACCCACACTCTGCTCTGCAATGCACCCCTCATGGAGAGTACCAGCCTTGTCTATCTCACTGCAGACTCTGGGACTTGGAAACTGGAACCTGCTCATCCATAAACCAGCCTTGGACTGTCTAGACTGCTGGAGGCTGTTGAGCCCTGTGGGGCCCAGAGCAGGCTGTGGGGTTGACCTTGGGCTCCCTTATGTTTTTCCCAACTGCAAAATAGAGTCCTCTGTCCTTGACTCTGCCTGTGAGGATGCTGCGAGACTCAAATAGGACAAGACGGCATGAGAAGGTAGAAGTTTCCCTGCAGAAGTAGGGGTGCATGGTCACTGCGCGGAAGTAGGCGCTGACACTGACCTCGGATTCTGACACATCCGCCGACTTCTCCTTGAGGCTCATGCTCTCGGTCAGCGCGGCACCATTGTACTTGTTGCAGATGTCCTCGTCTGAGTAGTGCAGGCCGCCGGGGCTCGGCCGGGGTGGGGACCTAGGATGAGGACCCATGCCACAATTACCCTCTGGGCAAAAGACGCCCTCCCCCAGAGGCCTCCTAACCTGGCACCTGGGCTTTATTGTGCTGGACTAAGAGGAAACCCACAGCCTTTGACGGCACTTTGGCAACTGATGCCAAAACTGCTGAGCACTGGCAATCTGGTGAGTCAACAGCCCCCGTGTACCAGTGCCTGTCAGTGTGGGGACTGTGTTAGGCCTACAGGCACCGGGGAAGAGCTGGTCTGTGCCAGGAGGGACAGTGGGACATTCATGTACAAAGAACATCCTGAGGACGGGACTGATGGGAGGCTGGGGAGCTTGGGTGCCCACCAGCTGCAGGCAGGGGAGTGTGGTGGAGAGAGATGAGGATGAAGTTGTGAGGAAGGGTCTGATCTGCCAGACTAAGGGGTGGGAATTGTCTCCTACAGATAAGAGGGAATCAAGGAAGTTTGCACCAGGCTTGATCTCCTTGTCTGGCTGTGGAGTGTTCATCTTCTCTGGCTGATGGAATTCTAAGATGGCTCCATCACTGCCTCAACCCCATCATCCCACCCTTTGAGTGTGGGAAGGGCCTGTGATGTGCCTCTAATCAGTGGAACATGGCAGACAGAAGACTTGGTTACATTAAATGGAATGGGTGAAGAACTACTACTCCCCTCACTCCCATGATCACATGACATTATAGGAGGCCCCATCTTGGCCGGCTGGAGACAGAGATGCTCTTGCTAGTCTTGCAGAAACAGCATGTTGTGAATAGCCCATGGCAGGGGACCATGAGCAGCCTCCAGGACATGAGGGAGATGTCTAGAGGAGGGCCAGGAGGAAGCTGGGGCCCTTGGTCCTGCAGCCACAAGGAAATGCAGGCTGTCAGCAGGCTCAATGAGTTTGGGAGAGGATTCTTGCCCGGTTGAGCCTCCAGATGAGAACACAGCCCAAATACACCTGGATTATAGCCATGTGAGGCCCTGAGCAGAGGAACTAGCTGAGCTGTCCCCAGACTCCTGCCCCAGGGAGACTGTGTGGTGCTACATGGGTGTTGGTTTAGGCTACTAAACTTATGGTCATTTGTCATACAGCAACAGAAAATGAATACTCTCTTGAGAGGGGAGACTATCTGAGCTGAGTAAAAGCCCAGCTTCTATTTTTTCAGATGGAGAAGTTAGAACTTGGGGAAAAACTCTGAGCACAACATTGCTGAATTTTCAAACCAGGCAGGACTGACTGCTTCCTAGTCCTCTGAAGGGTGTGCAGGGACTTGATAGTGAGAGCAGCCTGTGAGCGGTCAGACAGGCAGCTGTGCACTCAAAGGGACCACGTCCAGGACCTCCAGCAGCCCCAGCAAGCCCCACTTCATGCTACAAGGAATGAGTGCAGAGCCAAGTGGTGGCTGCAGAGGGAGCATCTTCTCATCCCTCAATGGGAGAAGTAACCCTGGGTGATCAAGCAAGGAGAGGCTACTGGACAGGAAACCAGGCCTTGGCTGGAGACTCTGCTGGGAAGGCTGGAGGGGATGGAGACCTCTGGCTTTGTGTAGTGGGTGTTGTCTCCCTTGGGGTGTGCCTCAGTTTCTCCTGGAAAGGCCCAGTGATGGCTCAAGGGCCTTTCTTTCTCTATTTCAAAGGTAATTTATTTTGTGAAAGATGCAATGTCTCATCTAAACACTTGGGCACCTCTTTTTATCTAAGGAGCTAAAATGGTGTCTTCTCCACAAAGAAATTGGAAGCACAACACGTGTATTGGAGAGACAGAAATCAACTGTGTCTGTATTTCAGATATTTTGGGAACGACACTATAGGATCAATCTCAGGTGTCCCTGCCCAGATCCTCTCCCTCCCAGCAGATAATCCTTTCCTTCAGTCACATTTGGGATCTGATATGGTTTGGCTGTGTCCCCATCCAAATCTCATCTTGAATTGTGGCTCCCATCATTCCCATGTGTCATGGGAGGGACCCAGTAGGAGGTACTTGAATCATGGGGGTGGGTCTTTCCAATGCTGTTCTCATGATAGTGAATAAGTCTCACATGATCTGATGGTTTTATAAAGGGGAGTTCTCCTATGCAAGCTGTCTCTTTGCCTGCCGCCATGTAAGGTGTGACTTTGCTCCTTGCCTTTTGCCATGATTGTGAGGTCTCCCCAGCCATGTGGAACTGTGAGTCCATTAAACCTCTTTCCTTTATAAGTTACCCAGTCTTGGGTATGTCTTTATTAGCAATGTGAGGACAGACTAATACAGGGTTCTACTGCTAGGACTGAAAAGGTGATGGCTTATTTAAAAACCGAAGGGAAGGATCTATTTCCTTTGCCATCTTAATTTTATTTTGTCCTTGGGTCTTAGCAGGCTCAGGAGAGTTTGCAACAGGCCCTACTGGGAAGTTCAGGGCTTAACTGGAGTCACTGACCTGGGTGGACAAATCAAACCAAACAGCCCCTCTCCCTGGGCAGTGTGCAACTTGCAGAGCAGGGAAGCAAACTCCCAGCTGGTGTTAGACCACCCAGAAGTCTCGGCCTGTGCTCTGTGCTTCCATCAGCTGGAAATGATAAGGCAGTGGGTTCTGCATACATGAATGCATATTGAGAGGTGTAACCTTAGAGCTTTAGAGACGGCCACTTCTAAATGATCAAGGGTGGAATGCCTGAGGGCAGGGGTAAAATCCTCCCAGGCCCAGTGGCCCCTGCAGACTCACACAGCTCCTTAGGTCATGAGCTGGGCTGGGGAGCCTCAGAGATGGAGCCATGTAGGCAGAAAATCTTCCATCTTCCACCCTGACCTGCTCACGCCCCTCCATGGCTGCCCTGAAGCATCTCAAATACTTCCTGTCTCGGGGAAGGCTCTTGGTCCCCACCTACCCAAGAGCTCTTCTTTAGAAAGGGGTTTCTGGGATTGCCTCCCCGTAACACCAGGTAAGACCATGCTCACAACTCCTTCCCCTGGAGCCACATGCAGACTAGTTCTGAAGATATGAGGTTCCTTCCTGGTCTGGGGCCCCCTCTGGGAAATGTCTTTGTGGGCTGAGAACCTCCAACCTCACCATCAAATGATGTTTCTTTTTCCTAGGAAGCAGATGGACTTAACGAACTGAACGAATGTCTATTCTTGGGCAATGTGCTTGAAGGCTGTGAGTGTCTCTTCTCAGAACTCAGAAGACAGATTTGCAGCAAGGGAGCAGCGCATATAATATTTTTTAATTCTCAGTGACAAGTTACTCCCGGCCTTGAAACTACCTGTGGTTGCTTTTTCATGTTTCTGTTACATGGCAGGAAAAACTTGCCTCCCAGTAGACAAATGAAAGATGTGATCAGACGTCACCACCAGCATCTGCCTCCAGCCTTAGGGAAGGCCTTGTGGGGTGGCAGCCTGCGGTGCTCTCGACTGGCAGCTGTGGGGCTGGCAGAGGGTTGGCCGCTAGGAGATGGCCCCCTCCATGCCTCGGCAGCATCCGAGTGATCTGAGATTCCCAAACTGCAGTGGAGGGCGGGGGTGGCATAGGGACTCTCCAGGCACTGCTGGCCCCTGCAGCTTTATAGACAGTGAAGGGAAAAGGAAACCCTTGGGTCTCTCTGGGTCTGGAGGATGTGTGATTTCCATGCTCTTGTAACTAAGTGTAATCCAAGGTGAGTCTGGCCAAAGGAGAAGAGCTCTCTCCACCCCGATGCTGGGGCACCCCGGGAAGGCCCCGACTGTCTGTTCTTCAGGTGAAGCGTCCTCAGGTGTTTGAGGTTTTCCTTCCAGACACTCAAGACCCCTCCCCAGTCCTGGCCCTTCTCCTTAGTCAAGGGTACTCAAATCAGAGGATGGCGCTCTCCACATCAAAAAGGCAAACTCAGGTCATCCTCTCTCTTCTTTGGGAGAAACCCTGTTTCCTGCTGGATTTAGGAAACGGATTAAAAGCTAAGAGGCTTTGGTAGTGAAAATCCTTCTTGCCCACAGTCACATCCACATATGAAATGGCAATGTGAATCAGCACAGAAAACTTTGGAATACACAGAACAATGAAATCAGCAACAAGCACCAGGCTTGCATGCGAGGACACCTGGTTGGGCCTGCGGCAGCCCAGGTAACACCTCCGTGAACTAGGAACGCTCTGATCTAAGGTGCCCACAGTGGACACAGAAGGCTAGCCTGGCAGCCACTGGGTGTCCCAGGTCCTTCCCACAGACCTGAGGCCCTACCTTCTTTCTAAATCTCCAGAGATGCCCTGAAAACACTTCCAGCCACTCTGCCAACCCTGTCTCTCCTACACTCAGGGCTGCCCCTGGTGGGCTTGGGATCTCACCTGCCAGTGGGTTAGGTTTTGCTTCCTGGAACCATGGCTGGGTGGGGGCAGGATGGTGGATGCTGGAGGCACCAGTGGACATGGGCCATCAATGGCAGCACCCCAGCCCTGCAGCTCAGGTCCCTGGGTGGGTGCGGCATACTGGGTCACAGCACTGCCTGCCTACCTGGTCCCGTTCTTCTTGGAGAAGGTGCTCTTGACATTGAGGTGGCGACTGCTGAGCTCCAGGGCAGCAAATCCTCCGTTGTCCAGGGTCACAGACTCCTCCATGGTGGAGATGCCCTTCCCTAAAGCCAGGAGGGAGAGCAGGAGAGACATGTTACTGGTGTGGCCACCGCAGCTGTGCCAAGCCAGTGCTGGCCAGCAAGGCAGCTCCTGAGTCCTGCTGCATGCAGAGCCCAGAGCTGGGGACACCTGTTTCAGTCCCCAAGGCCCTTAGGGCCAAGCTGGGGAGAAAAGCTAGGTATTGATCACAGTGTTGGAACAAAGTGACAATATTAGCATTTCAGATTGTTCTGCCTGATCCTAAAATACCAGCATTCTTGCCAGTGTTTTATGAAAATATACTCAGAACACATGAACTTTTTTTGATTTTTTTTGTTTGTTTGTTTTGGTAGAGATGGGGTCTCACTATGTTACCCAGGCTGGTTTTGAACTCCTGGCCTCAAGCGATCCTTCTGCCTTGGCATCTCAAAGTTCTGGGATTGCAGGTGTGAGCCACTGCACCTGGCCAAGAATGCATACGCTTTTTAAAAGCCAGGGAAGTTAAATATTTAATAAATTTCAAAATAAAAATTCACAACCATTTAACAAAACAGGAATTAAAAACAAATGTATGGGAGTGTAACAGCTAAAGAAAGGGTACAGGCCTTCCTTCTGAGGTGATACAAATGTTCTAGAATTGACTGTGGTCATGGTTGCATGTATCTGTGCATTCCCCACTGAACCGTACCCTTTTAAAAAGAGTAAATTGGCTGGGTGCAGGGGTTCACGCCTGTAATCCTAGCACTTTGGGAGGTCAAGGCAGGTGGATTGCTGAGCCCAGGAGTTCAAGACCAGCCTGGGGAACACAGAGAAACACCATATCCACTAAAAATACAAAAAATCAGCCAGGCATGGTGGTGTGCGCCTGTAATCCCAGCTACTTGGAAGGCTGAGACATAAGAATCGCTTGAACCTGGGAGGCGGAGGTTGCAGTGAGCCGAGATTGCACCACTGCACTCTAGCCTGGGGGACAGAGTAAGACTCTGTCTCAAAAAAAAAAGAGTAAATTCACAAAGTTACAAATACATAGCAAAACATATTCTAAAATATATCAACAGATCAAACAAATAAAAATAAAGCTTTGAAAAATCAAATAACTTAAAAGAAATTCCACTGGCTTTTCTCATCTCATTGTGCAGGAAAGTCCAAGGCCTCCAAGTTGCTCCCAAGCTTGGCCTGGTCTGTCCACCCTGCTGACCCCCATGTCACCTTCTAGCCCTCAGCCCCTCCCCAACATAGGTTTCTCCCTCGGGGATCTCCTTCTTGCTGGAAGCTCCTTCTCCCAGTATTTTCTGGGCTTCTCATCACTTCCTGCAGTGCACAGCTCAAATGCCCTGAGACCAGAGGGGTCCTCCCTGACCACACAGAGTGACCTCTGTTTCTCATACCTATGTACATATTTGCTCTTCGAGGTGCAGACTTAAGTCTATCATGTTCCCCAGTGCCCCCACCGGCCCTCAAGTCAGCACCTACACACATACTAGGGGCTTAGCAGGTATTTGCTAAGTGTATTGACATTTCTAAACCCCAAGAGGCTCCTCCCCCCTTTGATGTGCCTTAAACCTTAATGCTCTATTTGTGTGTAACAGAAGAACACAGAGCAGAAAATGAAAGATGGGCTTGTCTGAGAGAGGGGATTTGGGACGATGGGAGGTGAGCAGGTGGAAACCAAGATCAGAAAGGAATTCAGATATGAATGGGAGGATAAGAAGTGAACACAGGAAGGGGTGTCAAGGGAGGCCGTAACAGCAGAGGTTTAAGTTTTGCATGTCTCCTGGGCAGGACGGGAGACATTCTGGAAGATAAGTATTATTTTCTCCAGGCTTCAATTATGATGTTAAATTAATACTCCAGGGTGAGGCTGAGCATCAGAAGCTGCAGGTCAGATGTGCCTTTTCAAGTCTGTTTTCCAGATGGAGGAGGAGAGTGAAAGGCAGGGAGATTTTCTATGCACCAGACACAGGATTCTGTAATAGCATTAACAGGGAAAATGACACGCCATTCATACATTGTAAATCCCACAGGAATAAAATCTGATTTATGAACACTTGTTAGAAGTGAATTTATACAGAAAAAAAAAAATCCTTTCTTTGAGGGATGAATTGCTTGACATTATAGAAGCAAATTCGGAGGCATTTTAGGGGCCTGGTTTTTTTAACCCCTCTGGCACAAGGACGGTGGGACTTGGTAGCTGGGGTCAGGAACCTACTCTGCCCAGCTCCTTGGCCCAGGGGGCTAATGCAGCCAGCTCCTCTTTTTAAGAACAGCTCATCAGGGATCCGCCTTTCCAAAAGGAGAAGACCCAGTTGATGGGAAACCCTCCAACCAATGAGCTGGGCTCAGGAAGAGGTCCCGCCCAGTGGGTGTGGTGACATCATAGAAGTGACTGTGTTCTTGGGCTCAGTTACAGCTCTGTTGGATGCTCCATGGTATCAAAACAGGCCGGGGTCTGTGACCCATGCCTGTAATCCCAGCACTTTGGAAGGCTGAGGTGGGAGGATCACTTGAGCCCTGGAGTTCAAGACCAGCCTTGCCAATGTGGTGAAACCCCACCTCTATTTAAAAAACAAAAAACAGGCTTCGGTCTAGAGCTCAGTTATATACTTGTTATCCAAAGAAGTGGTCTCACTGGTAATTATGAGGTTTGTTAAATTGAGGTTAATCAAATGTACAGGCTGAGCTAATCTTGAGTGTTCAGAATGACGTTTTGTGGTTGTGAATGTCACCACCATCCACGCAGGCAGGAAGATAGAGCATGTTTAGCATCTGTGACGCTCTCTCATGTACCTTCCCTGTTTATACCTCTCCACCAAGAGGCAAACATGATTCTGCCTTCTGGAAACTTCCATTCACTGTGGGTGTTCCTGTCCTTCATGTATATGGAGTCACAAGGTCTATGTTCTCTGTGGCTGGCTTTACCCTGCGTTCATTTGTTCCTTTACTAACGATAGTGATTCATTCAGCGATAAATGCTTATTGACAGAATGTCTGCTCTATGCCTGGCGTGGAGCTTGTGCTGGAAACACAGTAGTGACCTGGCTTAGAGCTGGAGCACAGACCCAAGGCAAGGTTCAAGCTGCAGTGGAGAGAAGAGCTATGTCATGGAGATGTTTCTGTGACAGTCTGTGAGCCACAGCAAAACATCAACATCTGAGGTGTGCCCAGTTCACTGTTTTTATATTACATAGCATAAGATGCCTCCTGTTTATACTTTTTTTGTAAGAGACAGGATCTCGCTGTGGTGCCCAGGCTGTAGTGCAATGGTGTGATTATGGCTCACAGGCTCAGGTGATCCTTAGCCTTAGCCTCCCAAAGTGCTACAGCCTCCCAAAGGATTACAGGCATAAGCCACCATGCCCAGCCACATCTCATGCTTTCTAATTGTATTATAAAATGTGATTAGGCCAGGCATGGTGGCTCACATCTGTAATCCCTGCACTTTGGGAGGCCAAGGTGGGTGGATCACCTGAGGTCAGGAATTCGAGACTAGCCTGGCCAACATGGTGAAACACTGTATCTACTAAAAATACAAGAAAATTAGCTGGGCGTGGTGGCGGGTGCCTATAATCCAAGCTACTCAGGAGGCTGAGGCAGGAGAATTGCTTGAATCCAGGAGGTAGAGGTTACGATGAGCCAAAATTGTACAACTGCACTCCAACCTGGGTGACAGACTGAGACTCTGTCAAAAAAAAAAAAAAAAAAAAAAAAGCAATTGCATTTGAGTAAAGGTACAGAGCAGGGATCTCTGAAGCTGGATGACTCAAACCCCTTATCCAAGACACATGGCTAATCTGAGTGCAGGCAGGGTCAGCATCTCGGTACTGAGGCCTCGAGGGCTTGCTGGGCTGTACCTGGCTGCCCCCAGAAAGAAAAGCTATTGCATCTCTCTCAGCACCTACAGGCAAATGAAATGGAAAAGTGGACACTGGCCTGGCAGATGCACGAGAGAAGAATGAATGTCACGTTCTGGCCGAGTGGCACAGTGGGACACGGGAGGAAGGGGAGGAAGGGGCCAACACCGCACCTGTGCTGCAGTTCTTGTACTTCTTATTCTGCCCGTGCAGGACGAGGGCGAACACCACCAGCAGGATGATGATCAGGCTGGACAGAGCCATCACCAGGAGGAACCACCACTCCTCATAGAACGGGGCTTCCACTTGAGCTGTGAAGTGCAAAAGACACAGATACGCAGTGATGTGGGGCAGACACTCCAGGTGCAGTCACCTCCCGAGAGCCAGGTGGGAGGTGGGGAAGGCTGGGGCGGATAACTCCCAGTTACAGGTGAGATGAAACCACTGTCCAGCCCGGTGGGTGAACTTTTCCCATGGGACAAGCTCAGGAAGTACCATGGGTCCTCAGCAGGCTTTGGGAATTCAGCAGTCCCCATTTTCCACCTTTTCTATGGAATCAGGTTCCAGGCTCCTCTGTCCCCCAAGCTGCCCCATACCCTGGAGACTTCTCATCTTTGCCCTTGCCCTGACCTTGCCCACCAAAACCGCCCTTCCTGCTTGCTTTCTCCTAATTTCATCTGTTTAAAAACTCCGTCTGATACGGTGCAATGTAGAGAGATCCCATCTCTAAACACACACACACACACACACACACACACACACACACACACACACACA